>NC_084628.1:10071686-10094186 GCF_033978795.1 Nerophis ophidion | reverse complement strand
CCTCATCGCAGGGCCAACATCAGGGGTCTCAAACTCAATTTACTAGGGGGCCACTGGATGCAGAGTCCGGGTCAGTCTGGGCTGCGAGAAAAGATTTCTTAAAAAAAATGTTGCATACTCCTCAGCATGTCGAGTTATACAGTATAATGACATTTCAAATTGTATCCCTTGTGCACCGCAACTTTCTGTGTGCAAATAAGACACGTCAGGGTGCCCCTGTGCTCAACAAAGAAATATTGCATCTCCGACTTTTCCTGGAATTGTCTTTGCTCATCACTAACCTTTCTCTCCACTGTAGGCTTTGAAAAACACATGTTTGGGGTTGTGGAATATATTTGTATTTAGCCGACGCACGGAGAATAATGTTATTTCCGCAATGTGTGTCGTTCCGCTTTTCCTCACTACAGCAACACGGCGGTCGGCGGATAATAGCCGGGAAAGTACCGGGATAGCGAGCGCAAAAGAGTGACGGCGTCATATAGAAATATATGTAGTGTTCATCGTGTGAGGCAATGCAAATTAAACAATAAAAAAAAAAAATCAACGGTTTGAATTGGTCCAGGTCAGGGGTGCCCACACTTTTTCTGCAGGCGAGCTACTTTTCAATTGACCAACTCGAGGGGATCTACCTCATTTATATATATCATTTATATTTATTTATTTATGGAAGAGACATTTTTGTAAACAAGTTAAATGTGTTTAATGATAATACAAGCATGTGTAACACATATAGATGTCTTTCTTTCACAAAGACAAGAATATAAGTTGGTGTATTACCTGATTCTGATGACTTGCATTGATTGGAATCAGACAGTAATGATGATAACGCCCACATTTTCAAATGGAGGAGAAAAAAAGTTGTCCTTTCTGTACAATACCACATGAAAGTGGTTGTTTGTTGGCATCTAATTCATCCAGCTTCCATACACTTCACAAGAAAAACATTGGCGGCAAATTCCGTAGCTTGCTTGATTGACATTCACGGCACCCGAGGGTCTTGTGAGATGACGCTGGCTGCTGCCAGTTCATTATTATGAAAAAATGACAGAGAGGAAGGCGACACTTTTTATTTCAACAGACTTTCGCGCCGTCCCTTCCGTCAAAACTCTAAAGGCCGACTGCACATTTCCTATCTTCACAATAAAAGCCATGCTGCCTGCGCTAACAAAATAAGAGTCTCGGAAAGCTGGCGTGCACAAGTTTTCCGAGACTCTGTATTTAGTTAGCGCAGGCAGCATGAAGCAGGGCTTTTATTGTGAAGATAGGAAATGTGCAGTCGGCCTTTAGAGTTTTGACGGAAGGTACGGCGCGAGAGTCTGTTGAAATAAAAAGTGTTTCTCGCCTTCCTCTCGGTCATATTTTCATAAAAATGATCTTGCAGCAGCCAGCGTCATCTCACAAGACCCTCCGGTACCGTGAATGTCATTTAAGTGACGTCTTGGTGAAGATTGATGATCACTAATTTTTAGGTCTATTTTTTTTTAAAGCCTGGCTGGAGATCGACTGACACCCCCCGCGGTCGACTGGTAGCTCGCGATCGACGTAATGGGCACCCCTGGTCCAGGTTATCGGGGACTGTTAATACTGACGGACAGGTGTCGCGGTGTGACTGCAGCCAGGCACGTAAGAAAACCCTCGTCTCCATGGCAACATCTATGTCGCTTTCACTCATTTTCCACTTTTCCACTAACGCAGGGGTAGGCAACCCAGAACGTTGAAAGAGCCATTTAGGACCCAAATAACACAACACTGTCAAGCGCCGAAATAACATTAAACTTTCATATTAAGGTGGGGGCCGCAAAATAACGTCACGCGGGCCGCTTGTCTGAGACCCCTAATGTAGATGAAAAAGAAGTAACATTATTTTTCAAAAGCAGTATAACGCCGTTTATAATTCCTTAGTACCGCGGTACTTTATTAGTACCGGTATACTGCACAACCCTACTACAAACATATACATTTTTGTACATACCATGTTCCGTCTTCCCTTCATCCATAGCATACATACATTTAAACATCCATTCAAAAAAAAAAAATATATATATATACACACACACACACTATATAAATGATAAATGGGTTGTACTTGTATAGCGCTTTTCTACCTTCAAGGTACTCAAAGCGCTTTGACACTACTTCCACATTTACCCATTCACACACTGATGGAGGGAGCTGCCATGCAAGGTGCCAACTAGCACCCATCAGGATCAAGGGTGAAGTGTCTTGCTCAGGACACAACGGACGTGACGAGGTTGGTACTAGGTGGGATTAGAACCGGGGCCCCCGGGTTGCGCACGGCCACTCTCCCACTGCACCACGCCGTCCCTATATATATATATATATATATATATATATATATATATATATATATATATATATATATATATATATATATATATATATATATATATATATATATATATATATATATATATATATATATATATATATATATATACACACACACACACACACAGACACATTTATACAAACAAAGAGACACACACACGCATATATATATTATCTTTTATCATATTGTTTGGCAGCCTAATAAGCAGCACAGTAGATTAATTAATATTTCTGAATTATCCATCTATCCATCCATTTCCTACCGCTTGTCCCATTCAGGGTCGCGAAGGGAGCTGGAGCCTATCTCAGCTGCGTTCGGGCGGAAGGCGGGGTGCACCCTGGCTGGACAAGTCGCCACCTCATCAGGTTATCTTTATTGTATTCTTTGTTGGTGAACAAATGCCTAAAAACATCAAGCTAAATTTAAAAGCCCGTGCCTGTATAAAACCAGTCAACTATCAAAATAGCCTCATCCACAACATCCCTACCCAGAATACAATTTATCGCGATAACCCACCGTTGCTATTCAGTTGCGGTTCTAACAAAGATATTATAATACTACTAATATAATAAAACTTTAAAATTGCCCCTAAAATTCTGACACTTAAATTAGTGTAGACTAAAAATGGAACTGTACTATATTGATCAATCAATCAATCAATGTTTATTTATATATCCCCAAATCACAAATGTCTCAAAGGACTGCACAAATCATTACGACTACAACATCCTCGGAAGAACCCACCAAAGGGCAAGGAAAACTCACACCCAGTGGGCAGGGAGAATTCACATCCGGTGGGACAATGCTGACAATGCAACCCTCCCCCTCTCTAGGGGACCGAAAACAATGGATGTCGAGCGGGTCTAACATGATGCTGCGAAAGTTCAATCCATAGTGGCTCCAACACAGCCGCGAGAGTTCAGTCCAAAGCGGATCCAAGACAGCAGCGAGAGAGATAAACATATAAACCACAAACAAAGTGAACCGCTTTATTAACACTAGTTTGCTTTGTTCAAATCAAAAGAAAAACAATGCAAACATGGGGATATTGAATCGTGCTTTTACCATTTGCTGAAATCCTGCACCCTCCACTACAATATAAGTAGGATGTACATCCACTCTTCTCCCTCTCCACTCATCGCCATCTTTGGCAAAAAAAAGTATTTGGTACTGTTGTGAGAAAATTTGCCTTGTCCAAGTTACTACTTGGAGGATATCTGAAAGCTGTAAGAGATTTCCGGCCTGACTCTTTTCTTGGTGAACTTTCATTTGACACACTTAAGTGATGTCTCCGCGGATGACCTGACATGTTGGATGTGTTACAGACAGCCGTGCTGGGAGTGAGGGGGCCCCGTCCCTCCCCTGTGGGAAGAGAGGGCATAACAAGCACTCAGTGCAAAGCCTCGGAGACAGCAAGGTCCTGGGACGCTGTCGAGCACCCCAGCCAGGCCGCGACCACGTGGCACCTTCGTCACGAGTCTTTCCGAAGACTTTCCAAAATCTTTTTTCCACTAGCCAAGTCTGCAACACGCATGCAAACAGGTAGGTAGGTAGGTAGGTTTTTGTTGTCATTGCACAAGTACAACAAAACTTTTTTTCCAGCACAAACCCGTTCAAGATTAGACAAACAATGTACAGGGTCACGGAACAAGAACGCTGATGGGTCGTCTAAAGGCGCCCCGTAAAAGATGGGAAAAAGGTAAAGGCTGGGGTAGGATGAGTAAAAAAAATACAATCTAGACTAGACTCCTAAGGGTGCCCAGTCTGGAGTGGGAAAAAATCTCCATAGCAAAGCACATAGACATATTTCATAGGGGGTGTAACGGTACACAAAAATTTCGGTTCGGTACGTACCTCAGTTTAGAGGTCACGGTTCGGTTCATTTTCGGTACAGTAAGAAAACCTAATATAAATTGTTTTGGTTATTTATTTACCAAATTTGCAAAATCTTCCACCAACATTTTTTTTCTTAGTGGAATATTTAATGTGAAGTAATTGGAACCTTGGATAGGTCAATAATTCATAATAACATTAATTTTGATTCAATATTATGTTTTGAGCAATGACAGTTTGAAAGAAAAGAAAACAGCTTTGTTTTATTGTCAACATCGCAACTTTTTCTAAATTACATTTAACTTTTAAGCTTTTTTTTTTTATTTCATTTTTGTTATGTTTTTGGTTATTAGTATTTTTAGAATGTGCCATAGGCATTTAAAATATTAGCTGTGGGCCGCAAATAACCTCCGTGGCACACTTTTGAAACGCCTGCTATAGATAATAAAAAATAAAATCTGATAAATCTCTGGGTAAAAAGCAGAGCCTGGCGACGCATGCGCGCTTGTAATAACTTTCTCGCTCTTTCTGTCTCTGCCCGTCCCTCACAAATGTTTTTGCGTGCACAATTCGTTTTGTTTTTAACCCCTTCTTAACCCTGAACGTACATTGAAAATACACGCAACCCTAACTTAAAATGCTGGACATCTGAGGCATTTAAGTAACTCCACCCGGACAGCCCCACAAAAGAGGACATATCCGGTGAAAAGAGGAGGTATGGTCAGTCTATCGTAGCCCGGTCACTGCTAGCATGCCGTGTGTTGTGCCTCGGTGTGCATTGTTTACACAACATGCGGTGCGCTACTTAATATGTCTGTGTGGAAACCTGTTCGGTACACCTCCGAACCGAACCGAAACTCCCGTACCAAAACGGTTCAATACAAATACACGTACCGTTACACCCCTAATATTTCAACTCCTCGAGACTTGCAACAGAGGGGAGGGAGTAGGGGTTACAGTACCTGCCCATCCGTCCATCACCCCTAAGGGATTCGCGTCAAGGGCGTTGGGGTATGTGTGTGGCGTTTATTTTTTGTGGATGCATGTGTGTGTGCAAGCCTGCCGCGTGTCTCTGTTCCGCGGACTTGTTGTCACGCAAACGCTAGTCAGTCCAAAGTCAACAACAACAGGTGTGTGTCCATGAGAGACAAGAAAGGAGTTTGTTGTGTCTCCGCTGCACTGTCCTTCGGGAGAGTCTTGAAGCCAGGGAAACCATCCAAGTTAGAATGTTTTGTATACGATTGAAAAAATAATTTGCTACAATGACCACTACAATTCAATTAAATCCAATATGTTCAATAGTGGCTGAGATAGGCACCAGCGCCCCCTGCAACCCCAAAGAGAATAAGCGGTAGAAAAATGGATGGATGAATGTTCAATAGTTATGTATTTTTATTCCAGATTATTTCCAAAGTTAATATGAAAACGTAAACAAAATAGGTTGATCGGTTCAAGGGGAAAATAAATGATAAATGGTGTGTATTTATATATCGCTGCACTATACCGACAATGTTACCCAAAGCGCTTTACATTATACATCACATTCACCCATTCACAATTACACACAGATGACGAAAGCAGCGATGCAAGGCGCTAACCACGACTCATCAGGAGTAAGGGTGAAGTATCTTGCTTAAGAACACGACGACGGCCAGGTCTAGGATGGCGGAAGTTAGGGCTGGGCGATATATCGCGGCTTTGTCTCTGTGCGATATAGAAAATGACTATATCGTGATATTTGAGTATACGTTCTCACGCAGTTGCTTTTAGCTGCGGGCATTACACTACAGGCTCTTCTTCACTCTTTCTTGTGTCTCATTCTCACGGAGACATAAAACAAGCGCACCTTCTTACACGCGTCACATACTGTCACGTCATACGTCACATACGTATACGCCAGGGGTGGGCATTACGTCGATCGCGATCGACTGGTCGATCTCGGAGGGTGTGTCAGTTGATCTCAAGCCAGCCATTAAAAAATAGACATAAAAATGAGCAATCATCAATCATACCAAGACTTCACTTTCGTCAGTTGTTTGACATTCTCGGCACCCGAGGATCTTGTGAGATGACGCTGGCTGCTGCGAGCTCATATTTAAGAAAAAAATCACTAACAGGGCGGACGCAGAGAAACACATTTTATTTCTAGAGACTCCGTACCTACTGTCTAAACTCTAAAGACCGACTGCACAGTTCCTGTCTTCACCATAAAAGACCTGTTTCATCCTGCCTGTGCTAACAAAATAAGAGTCTCAGAAAGCTAGCGTGCACAAGCTAGCAAGCTACGGAGTTTGATGCCAATGTATTTCTCCCCCGCCCTCAGCGACCGCTTTCTCACTTGCTTGCCCACCCGCACACTCACTGACGTCACTCACCTGCTGCCAGACATTAAAGGGCCACACACATATGCTACTCTCATAACAAAGTGTTTAAAAACGAGTATGCAAGTTGGACAAATGAGATGCCAAATCCAACCACTTTCATGTGGTATTGGACAGAAAGGAGGACTTTTTTTCCCTCCATTTGAAAATGCGGACGTTATCAGCACCACTGTCTAATTCCAATCAATGCAAGTCATCAGAATCAAATACACCAACTTATATTCTTGTCTTCAGGAAAGAAAGGAATCTATGTGTGTTAAACATGCTTGTATTATCATTAAACACCATTAACTTGTTAACAAAAATGTCTCTTTCATACATAAATAAATATAAATTATAAATAGGAATGAGGTAGATCTCCTCGACTTGGTCAATTGAAAAGTAGCTCGCCTGCAGAAAAAGTGTGAGCGCCCCTGGTATACGCCCTCTGGAGCAGAGAGGTAGCGGCATGGGTAACGTTAGCTGTGATGCTAGCAGAGCCGTGCGAGTGGTAATACGAGAGAAAGAAGGTGCAAATCTGGTAACAAATGAAGGAAGAATTAATTCCCAGGAAAAACAGCAGGGGGTTCGACGTCTGGCTGTGGTTAAGCTTCAAGCGGGAATATGTCGAATAGACAACTTTAATTTGTCAAGTGTGGGGCACAAGCGCTGCTACCAGAAGTAGCATTACTGCTAATATGTAGCATCATTTGAAAAGTCACCCGCTAACAACTGTTTAATAAATACTGTAAAAGCGCTTTGAGTCACTAGAGAAAAGCGCTATATAAATATAATTCACTTCACTTCACTACTGTTTTGGTCAATTGACTTACTGTATTTCCTTGAATTGCCGCCGAATATATAGTATGCGCCTGCCTAGAATTACTGCCGGGTAAAACTAGTTTCACAAAATAATTAGCGCATGCTTAGCATTACCGCCGGCTCAGAATTATTGCGGGTCAAACTAGTTTCGCAAAATATTATTTCTTTTAGCCCATGTCTAGAATTTCTGCCGGGTCAAACTAGTTTCGCCAAATAATTAGCATATGCTTAGAATTTCCGCCGGGTCAAACTCGTCACGTCACGAGTGACACTTCCTCTGTCATCATTTTCAAAATGGAAGAGGCTGATTTCAATAATTTGAAATCGCATAAAGGGAAGAAGATTTAGAGCTATTCAGTAGGATTTAAGGTCCAAGCTATTGAATATGCTAAAAAGAACAGTAAGCAGTTATGTTTTATTCATATACCGTAGCTGCATGTGTCAAATATGAGTCATTAAATGACTCCCGCCTCCTGGTGGTAGAGGGCGCTAGTGATCCTTCTTGCGACAACTGCAGAAGAAGTGACAACAAGCAGCAAGAGTGAGCAGCGATCGTTTATTTTTTCCTCTCGCTTGCACTTTTAACATGGAGGATTACAAATCTAAAATAAAACAGTTTTCTAAACTGGACTTTCAATCGAGGCAGGAGGTAATAAAGGAAGATCTACATCGAGACTTTTAAAACTGAAGAAAGATAAGGAAGACTTTTATAAACAAGTTATTGATGCTTTTGATCAGAAGGAGCTGCGCATGGACTTCATTTATAAGTAAAGGTAAGACCATAATAACGTTTTTTTTTATTAAATGTGCTTTTCATGATGGGATACTTACATCACACTCAAATTTTTAAGCGCAGGTCTAAATTTACCGCATGCCTTTAGTAAGCGCCGGAGTGAGTAGAGGTTTTTAAATAATTAGCGCATGCTTGCCTTTACCGCATGCTTTTGGTAAACGCCGGAGTGAGAAGAGGTTTTAAATTAATTAGCGCCCTGGCGGCAATTCAAGGAACTACGGTAGTTGTGATTTTCTTCTCTGCATGAAAGTTTAAAATTTGTATATATAAATGCAGTATGAAGAAGAATGTTTTAATGTAGACACATAGAATCATCATACTGCTGTGATTATATGTATCAAGTGTTCATTCAAGGCTAAGGCAAAATATCGAGATATATATCGTGTATCGCGATATGGCCTAAAAATATGGAGATATTAAAAAAAAGCAACATCGCCCAGCCCTAGGCGGAAGTGGTTCAAAACACCCACATCGTGTTTATGCCTGGGGCCGGCCATAGCCTCCACAACTCTCCTGCTTCTCCTTTGCCTCATAATGCACGTGGTATGACCATACCCGCTTCAAACTGATTAATAACACAAAGGAAAAAGAACAAACATACTACACTCCCAACAGAATCATATCAGGTCAACTGAGCGATCACAACCACAAATAACCTTGAAATCACATCATGTTTTCTTTCTTTCATTTTTAATCCAGTCAGATCCAAATTGGGACATAATATGTAACAATTTGACCTCTTTTGTGAGGATAAGCTCTCGCTGGTGCCTTTAATCAGCTTCCTAAACGCATCTTCTCACGGGAGTTGTAACCATGCGGACGAGGTGAGTCCCTGCAGAGTAGTTTTACAACAAACATGCACCGATTCATCTTCTGCTGTGAACTACATCGCGCCATATGTGAAACATGGCTACAAAAAGGAAGCACTTACGCAACAATTGACTTCTTCATCAGTGATTTTGTCTCAAAAATGCTTTAAATCAATGTTATCCATGATGTCACCATGATTCGAAGCCATTGTGCAACAAGTGTTGAATAATAAGAAGACTTAGAAGAGTGAGTTTTAACATGTAGTGTGAACTATGTTGTTTAGAAGCAGACGCCATATTTGTTTTTCTAACTATATTTACTCAATCAATCTATGTTTATTTATATAGCCCTAAATCACAAATGTCTCAAAGGACTGTACAAACCACTACGACTACGACATCCTCGGAAGAACCCACATAAGAGCAAGGAAAACTCACACCCAGTGGGACGCCAGTGACAATGATGACTATGAGAAACCTTGGAGAGGACCTCCAATGGGCCCCCCCCCCCCCCCTCTAGGGGACTGAAAGCAATGGATGTCGAGCGGGTCTAACATGATACTGTGAAAGTTCAATCCATAGTGGCTCCAACACAGCCGCGAGAGTTCAGTTCAAAGCGGATCCAAGACAGCAGGGAGAGTCCAGTCCACAGGAAACCATCCCAAGCGGAGTCGGATCCGCATCGTAGAGATGTCCCCAACCGATACACAGGCGAGCAGTCCATCCTGGGTCCCGACGACCGGCCCATCCTGGGTCTCGACTCTGGACAGCCAGTACTTCATCCATGGTCATCGGACCGGACCCCCTCCACAAGGGATGGGGGGGGACAGAGGAGAAAAAGAAAAGAAGCGGCAGATCAACTGGTCTAAAAAGAGGGTCTATTTAAAGACTAGAGTATACAGATGAGTTTTAAGGTGAGACTTAAATGCTTCTACTGAGGTAGCATCTCCAGAGTACTGGAGCCCAAACGGAAAACGCTCTATAGCCCGCAGACTTTTTTTGGCCTTTAGGAATCACTAATAAGCCGGAGTCCTTTGAACGCAGATTTCTTGCCGGGACATATGGTACAATACAATCGGCAAGATAGGATGGAGCTAGACCGTGTAGTATTTTATACCTAAGTAGTAAAACCTTAAAGTCACATCTTAAGTGCACAGGAAGCCAGTGCAGGTGAGCCAGTACAGGCGTAATGTGATCAAACTTTCTTGTTCTTGTCAAAAGTCTAGCAGCCGCATTTTGTATCAACTGTAATCGTTTAATGCTAGACATGGGAAGACCTGAAAATGATACATTACAGTAATCGAGACGAGAATCGGTTTATTACAGACCTTGGCAAACTAAGGCCCTGGGGCCAAATGCGGCCCAGTTTTTCAATCTGGCCCACCGGACATTCCCAAATAATTTTATTACATCTTTAAAGGCCTACTGAAAAGAGATTTTCTTATTTAAACAGGTCCATACTATGTGTCATACTTGATCATTTCGCGATATTGCCATATTTTTGCTGAGGATTTAGTAGAGAACATCCAAAATAAAGTTCGCAACTGGAGAAAAGCCTTGCCTCTACCGGAAGTCGCAGTCGATGACGTCACATGTTGATGCCTCCTCACATATTCACATTGATTTTAATGGGAGCCTCCAACAAAAAGAGCTATTCGGACGGAGAAAACGACAATTTCCCCAATAATTTGAGCGAGGATGAAAGATTTGTGTTTGAGGATATTGATAGCGACGGACTAGAAGAAAAAAAAAACGCGATTGCATTGGGACGGATTCAGATGTTTTTAGAGACATTTACTAGGATAATTCAGGGAAATCCCTTATCTTTCTATTGTGTTGCTCGTGTTTTAGTGAGTTTAACAGTACCTGATATTCGGAAGTGTACGTCCACGGCCGGTTGTTGACGCACAGTGTCTCGGGGAAGTCGACGGCAGCTTTATGGACGGCACAAGCTCAGCTGATATCCGGTAAGAAGCGACTTTTTAACCACAATTTTCTCACCGAAACCTGCTGGTTGACATTCGGTTGGGATCCATGTCCGCTCTGATCCATAGTAAAGTTTCACCTTCGTGAATTTTAAACAAGGAATCACCGTGTGTTTGTGTGGCTAAAGGCTAAAGCTTCCCAACTCCGTCTTTCTACTTTGACTTCTCCATCATTAATTGAACAAGTTGCAAAAGATTCAGCAACACAGATGTTCAAAATACTGTGTAATTATGCCGTTAAAGCAGACGACTTTTAGCTCTGTGTGTGTGCAGCGCTAATACTCCCTTAAAAACCCGTGACGTCTTGCATACACATCATCATTACACAACGTTTTCAAGACGAAAGTCCCGGGATATTTAAAATTGCAATTTAGTAAACTAAAAAGGCCGTATTGGCATGTGTTGCAATGTTAATATTTCATCATTGTTATACAAACTATCAGACTGCGTGGTCGGTAGTAGTGGGTTTCAGTAGGCCTTTAAGATGGAAGGTGTAGCTGCCATTATGAGGTGCAGTGATGTTTTCTAATGACCATAAGTCTTCAACTATACAAAGTATTTCAATGCTTGGAATCTGCGCTTATGGATGATATCCAAGTTACTAATGTAATATAATTAGTTGCTATGGTCATCTACGTCACAGCAGCTCAGACGAGGCACCAAGCAGTGTGGGTGGGAAGCGTTTCGCCAGACGCCGAAGGAGATTTTCACAGCAAAGTTCTAAAGCTCAGTGATATATAGAATAGAATAGAAAGTACTTTATTGATCCCTGGGGAAAATTCAGCAATTATCAGATGTATCAGATTTTAGAAGGGTTTATTTTGTACCCTTTGCGGATGGAGATTTTCACAACAAAGTTCTAAAGCTTAGTGATATATCATAATGTAGGTGGGTTTATTTTGTACCTTTCGCGTTCATATTTCACTGTTTGTTGCGTTTCACTTGATTGTAAAATATGTTGATCGAAAGGGGGTGTGACGTTCATATGTTGTCAATATTCAGTGTTTTATCGTTCATAGAAAAATGTAAAATTCTATTACATTTTTTAAGGCGGTCTGTCAAAATGTTTTTAGCATTCAGACAATGTGAGGTTTTGTATTAGTGTTCCTAAAAATAGATATACCGGCCCCCAGACACAATTTTTTCTTAAATTTGGCCAAATAATTGCCCAGGCCTGGTCTATTATGTAGGGGCAATGTAAGGACTAAAATATGCACTGAAAAATGGTGTATAAATTACATGGGACTGATTAGTGATGATTAGTCAAAATAAATTGCACTACCTGGCTGCAACTAGCAAAGGCACTGTTGATTACTACAGCAATTCTTCCGTGGGCCGCATTATTACTCTCCATTAGACGGTATCCATCCATCCATCCGTTTTCTACCGCTTATTCCCTTTCGGGGTCGCGGGGGGCGCTGGCGCCTATCTCAGGCAGGGTACACCCTGGATAAGTCGCCACCTCATCACAGGGCCAACACAGCTAGACAGACAACATTCACACTCACATTCACACACTAGGGCCAATTTAGTGTTGCCAATCAACCTATCCCCAGGTGCATGTCTTTGGAAGTGGGAGGAAGCCGGAGTACCCGGAGGGAACCCAAGCATTCACGGGGAGAACATGCAAACTCCACACAGAAAGATCCCGAGCCTGGATTTGAACCCAGGACTGCAGGAACTTCGTATTGTGAGGCAGACGCACTAACCCCTCTGCCATCCATTAGACGGTAACATATTGGAAATATTAAAACCTGACGTCATGCATAAAAAAATAATGATACAGTGGGGAAAGGACCTCGATTTACGAAGAACATTTAATTGTACCAAATTTTCGATATACAAACCACAGACCGAATAAAAATGTGCTTTGTTGTACAAATATTAACAATAGTTTCTTTCATTCAGTGTAGGGCTGCAGCTATCGATCATTTTAGTAATCGGTATTCTATTGATTTGTCCGTTCTAGGCCTGGGGGATATATCAATGTTATCAATATATTTTAATTTTTTGTTGCAGACGATTTTAAAATGAAAAAAAATTACTTTTATCTCCTTTTGCTCGGCATACTTTTTGCCCCTAAGCAGCTTCCGTTGCTTGCGCCGTCCCTTTACTAACATTGCGACTCACATAGAAAAACATGGTTAATGCTAACAAGAGTGAGACAAAAAAAGAAAAGTCTTGTCAGTATGAGTGGAATAGCTCGGTTGGTAGAGTGGCCGTGCCAGCAAATTGAGAGTTGCAGGTTCGATTCCCGCTTGTGCCATCCTAGTTACTGCCGTTGTGTCCTTGGGCAAGACACTTTACCCACCTGCTCCCAGTGCCACCCACACTGGTTTAAATGTAACTTAGATATTGGGTTTCACTATGTAAAGCGCTTTGAGTCACTTGAGAAAAGCGCTATATAAATATAATTCACTAATTCACTTTAGTTTTGCGGCAACAGACGTGGAACAAGTGACTGCACGGCGCAAAGTTTGTTTCAAAAAGGCATCCTTACAATGAACTTGTTCCAGAATCTGAAACCGAAGCATCCAGCCGAGTGCGGGAAATAGAACTCTTTATGAAGCAAACTAGATGCAACAAAAAAAAAACTAACTATGGGCCAAAAATCGCCTCAATATATTGGAATCAATTAAACGATGATGCCATGTATGATGACAAAAACGCACAATGCATAGATCGATCGCTACAGCAATTGCTCTGCACACCACCAAGATGTGTGAATGAAAAAGGCTGTGTTTACTTTATCTACTTACTGAAACAAACTGAAGTCCTCTCAATGTTTTACTTCAATATTTACATTTGGACACAAAGTCAAATAACACATTATTCAAGACAGAAGTTTGCACTTTATTAATCTCATTGGTGGTGATTGTTTATTTGCATGCAATGTGCAATGCTACATTTTCAACAGAAGTATTCTATTCAAGCTTCCCAAGAGATTTAAATATTTGAATATTATTCCATAAAAAGTACAATTTACATCCAGTCTAAAAAGAACATCATTATTCAAATTACAATTATTCTGGGTGTAAAATGAAATGTATGCAGTGACATTTAAAACTACTAGTATTTGATCCAATAAAAGAAAACGGGTTTTTAATTATCTCGTTCATTTGTATTCAATGGTTTCTTTAAAAGGTAGATAGTACTAGATAGATAGTACTTTATTGATTCCTTCAGGAGAGTTCCTTCAGGAAAATTAAAAAGTAGGGGAAAAACATAAAAAAAAATTAAAATTCAAAAAGTATCCCATTGTTGTTTATTAATACAATAATTCATAAACATTTTATTTGTCAATACTTACAAACCCTGTTTCCATATGAGTTGGGAAATTGTGTTAGATGTGAATATAAACAGAATACAATGATTTGCAAATCCTTTTCAACCCATATTCAGTTGAATGCACTACAAAGACAACATATTTGATGTTCAAACTCATAAACTTTACTTTTTTTTGTGCAAATAATTAACTTAGAATTTCATGGCTGCTACATGTGCCAAAGTAGTTGGGAAAGGGCATGTTCACCACTGTGTTACATCACCTTTTCTTTTAACAACACTCAATAAACGTTTGGGAACTGAGGAAACTAATTGTTGAAGCTTTGAAAGTGGAATTCTTTCCCATTCTTGTTTTATGTAGAGCTTCAGTCGTTCAACAGTCCGGGGTCTCCGCTGTTGTATTTTGCACTTCATAATGTGCCACACATTTTTGATTGGACACAGGTCGGGACTGCAGGCGGGCCAGGAAAGTACACGCACTCTATTTTTATGAGGCCCCGCTGTTGTAACACGTGCTGAATGTGGCTTGGCATTGCCTTGCTGAAATAAGATGGCGCTTAGATGACAGCATATGTTGTTCCAAAACCTGTATGTACCTTTCAGCATTAATGGTGCTGTCACAGATGTGTAAGTTACCCATGCCTTGGGCACTAATGCACCCCCATACCATCACAGATGCTGGCTTTTGAACTTTGCGTCGATAACAGTCTGGATGGTTCGCTTCCCCTTTGGTCCGGATGACACTATGTCGAATATTTCCAAAAACAATTTAAAATGGGGACTTGTCAGACCACTGAACACTTTTCCACTTTGCATCAGTCCATCTTAGATTATTTCGGGCCCAGAGAAGCCAGGGGCGTTTGTGGATGTTGTTGATAAATGGCTTTCGCTTTGCATAGTAGAGCTTTAACTTCCACTTACAGATGTTGCGACAAACTGTATTTAGTTACAGTGGTTTTCTGAAGTGTTCCTGAGCCCATGAGGTGATATCCTTTAGAGATTGATGTCTGTTTTTGATACAGTGCCGTCTGAGGGATCGAAGGTCACGGTCATTCAATGTTGATTTCCGGCCATGCCGCTTACGTGGAGTGATTTCTCCAGATTCTCTGAACCTTTTGATGATATTATGGATCGTAGATGTTGAAATCCCGAAATTTTTTGCAATTGCACTTTGAAAAAAGTTGTTCTTAAACTGTTTGACTATTTGCTCACGCAGTTGTGGACAAAGGGGTGTACCTCGCCCCATCCTTTCTTGTGAAAGACTGAGCATTTTTTGGGAAGCTGTTTTTATTCCCAATCATGGCACCCACCTGTTCCCAATCAGCCTGCACACCTGTGGGATGTTCCAAATAAGTGTTTGATGAGGATTCCTCAACTTTATCAGTATTTATTGCCACCTTTCCCAACTTCTTTGTCACGTGTCAAAGTCTGAAGTTACTGATTATTTGAAAAAAAAAAAAAGTTTATCAGTTTGAACATCAAATATGTTGTCTTTGAAGCATATTCAACTGAATATGGGTTGAAAATGACTTGCAAATCATTTTATTCCGCTTATATTTGCATCTAATACAATTTCCCAACCCATATGGAAACAGGGTTTGTATGTATCATAATTGCTTTGTCATTGCACTTGTCACTTGCACTCTCAATGTTGCACTAAATGTGTGGAGTATGAGAAACGTACTTTCATGCAATGTATGTATCACATGGAGAATGACAATGAAAAACTTTAAATTTAAAAAAAAACATAAATGTGACATACAAGGTCATCATTGATTTATAATGTGTATACAGAAACAAAGGTCAACTTCAGCAAATTCAATATCTGATATTTGTTTTGTGGAAAGATAACTCAGACAAAATCAACTTTGCAATAACTTGTCAAAATTGGCAAAAACAAAAAAAACGCAAACACTTTAAAAATGTGAACTCTAGATCAAAGCACATTAAATATTTTCATGTCGAAACTGGGGTTTTATGCCACCCCTACTTGTTTGTGTCATACGTCATTGGAAAGCTTATTTCATTCAGATTCAACTGATATGCATCATTCCAAGATACAGTAATAACTGCAGGATCCATCAACACAAATGTTGGATGCTAAGGCTTTCTGGGTGGCTGGGAGCCGCGCTTTAGCTTCCACACCTACTGGTTGACAAACATCCATACCTTGTGAACGTACACACATTTACAAACACACATTTTTATACATACAGCATAACCTAATTACACTCATCCAAATACACCTCACCTAAAACACAGCACACCGGAAGCTTGAGCTCATTTCATTATAATGTATTATAATGTATTATTTCATTGAATTTCTTCCTATTATCTCCATTCTCCTATAATCCAATTATTAATTTAATTTGTATATTGTCACATTTGAAATGATAGAATGTGATAATAGAGGTAAATATCATTATTCATTGACAATGTTGTCATTACTGTTTCAATTGTAGTGTAATGTTCTTTGTCAACATTGTGGTAATATCTACTTTATTATTTTGCCTTTTTGAGATATATATATATATATATATATATATATATATATATATATATATATATATATACATACACATACTGTAAGAGATGTCCGATAATAGCTTTTTTGTCGATATCCGATATTCTGATATTGTCCAACTCTTAATTACCGATTCCGATATCAACCGATACAGACATATACAGTCGTGGAATTAGCACATTATTATGCCTAATTTTGTTGTGATGCCTCGCTGGATGCATTAAACAATGTAACAAGGTTTTCCAAAATAAATCAACTGAAGTTATGGAAAAAAAATGCCAACATGGTCACAAAGAGCATAATTTTTTTCAACATGCCTCAAAACAGCAGCTTGGAATTTGGGACATGCTCACCCAGTCGAGCATGAGGAGGTTGAGGTGGGCGGGGTTGGGGTTTGGGTAGGGGGTGGTGGGGGTGTATATTGTAGCGTTACGGAAGAGTTAGTGCTGCAAGGGATTCTGGGTATTTGTTCTGTTGTGTTTGTGTTGTGTTACGGTGCAGATGTTCTCCCGAAAAGTTTTTTCATTCTTGTTTGGTGTGGGTTCACAGTGTGTCGCATATTTGTAACAGTGTTAAAGTTGTTTATACGGCCACCCCCAGTGTGACCTGTATGGCTGTTGACCAAGTATGCCTTGCATTCACTTGTGTGTGTGAAAAGCCGTAAATATTATATGACTGGGCCGGCACGCAAAGGCAGTGCCTTTAAGGTTTATTGGTGCTCTGGACTTCTCCCTACGTCCGTGTACCATTCCGTACAGCGGCGTTTGGAAACCAATACCGATAATCTCCGATATTACATTTTGAAGCATTTATCGGCCGATGATATCGGCAGTCCGATATTATCGGACATCTCTGATAAATATTAGATATATACTGTATTTGTATACAATGTATCTACTGATCTATTTCTGTTTGTTGTTGTTGTTATCTCTCTCTGTTCTGTCTCCACAGATCTCCCCTCTGTCTTCTTTTTGTTTCTTCTAGCTATCCCCTCCTGCTCCAGTGGTAGATGAAGCAGAAGATGATAAACGTGAAGAAAACATGGAGGACGCTTTGGAATGTCGCTTTAATTTTAGGGAGGCGGCATTGGCTATGCTGTCCGATAGCTGCACTTCTTTAATGCATTTATTAGCTTCAACAATTCGTAGCGGAACTCCATTGGTTGAAGAATTGGTTTTCACTGAAAATATCTTGAAATTGTTAGCCTTTGGTTCAAACCAGGTGACTTGAGCGAATCGTGTAAGGAGAAAGTGTCGCGCCAAGTGTGCGCTCAGTCACGTTCTAAACTGTTACGCTTGAAGGTCAAACAATGAAACAGATAAGCAAGAACAGAAAAAAGGGGAGTCAGATGAACATGAAAAGAGACAAGAATACAGAGTTTTCATTGGTTTGTCGGCACACATACTACGACCTTGACTGACAACAATGAAAACATTTAAACCCGGGGTCTCAAACACACGGCCCGCAGGCCAATTTCGGCCAGCGAGACGTTATCTTGCGGCCCCCAACTTAATATAAAAGTTTAATGTTAGAGCGGCTCGCGGGTTTTATATGAATGGCACTTGACAGCGTTGTGTTATTTGAGTCCCGTCTTTCAACGTGCTGGGTTGCCTACCCCTGCGTTAGTGGAAAAGCGGAAAATGAGTGAAAGCGACACAGACGTTGCCGTGGAGACGAGGGTTTTCTTACGTGCCTGGCTGCAGTCACACCGCGACACCTGTCCGTCAGTAATAACAGTCCTCAATAACCTGGACCAATTCAAACAGTTACTTGTTTTTTTTTTATTGTTTGATTTGCATTGCCTCACACGATTTCTATATGACGGCGGATAACACTCCGGGAGCCATCACTTTTTTGCGCTCGCTATCCCGGCTATTTCCTGCCGACAGTCGTGTTGCTGTAGGGAGGAAAAGCGGAACGACACACATGGCGAAAATAACATTATTCTCCGTGCATCGGCGAAATACAAATATATTCAACAACCCCAAACATGTCTTTTTCAAAGCCTGCAGTGAATAGAGAGGTTTGTGACGAGCAAAGACAATTCCAGGAAAAGTGCTAGATGCAATATTTCTTTGTTGAGCACAGGGGCACCCTGACGTGTCTTATTTGCACAGAGAAAGTTGCGGTGCACAAGGAATACAATTTGAAACATTATTATACTACTACACATGCTGAGAAGTATGCAAAAAAAAATTAAGAAATCTTTTCTTGCGGCCCAACCTCACCCAGACTCTGCTTCCAGTGGCCCCAGATAAATTGAGTTTGAGACCCCTGATTTAAACTATAGTTCTAGTACACGTAAAAAGCAACGAGAAACAACTGGTAATTGCAACTTGTGCTTTTCTTGACCCTGGGAGTACAGCCTGCTTCTGTACTGAGGAACTGATAAAAGAGGTCAAAGACAAACATTTAATTGACGATGATGGGGGGGAAAATGGATTGTTAGCATTAAAGGCCTACTGAAACCCACTACTACCGAGCACGCAGTCTGATAGTTTATATATCAATGATGAAATATTAACATTGCAACACATGCCAATACGGCCTTTTTGGTTTACTGAATTGCAATTTTAAATTTACCGCGAGTTTCTTGTCGAAAACGTCACGGAATGATGACGCGTGCGCATGACGTCACTGACTGTCAGGAAATATTAGCAGCTGCATCACTCGCGGCTAAAGGTCGTCTGCTTTAATCGCATAACTACACAGTATTTTGGACATCTGTGATGCTGAATCTTTTGCAATTTGTTCATTTAATAATGGAGACTATGAAAAAAACCGCTGTTTGTAGAAAGCAATGTATTGCAGCTGTCTTTAGCACCGAGACAGCCGATGTTTCTTTGTTTGTTGTGAAGCGGAGCGGTCAAGCGAACATGTTTTCTCGACGTCAACCAGCATGTTTTTGGATGGGGAAATTGGGATATATATCTTACCGGAGAAATCATTGAATTATTCGTCGTCCTGCAGATGCGGCAGCTGTGAGCTTGGCTCCTCGGCTTCTTTCGGAGACACTTCGTGTTCACGGCAGCCATCCAACCTCGAGGTATGTCTTTACAATCTTTTACAATCTTTAAAATCTCACTAAAACACTATTAAAACAATAAGCAGATAAGGGATCTTTCAGAATTATCCTAGTAAATGTGTCTAATTACATCTGAAACGCTCACACAGCCGTCCCTTTTTTTTTCTTTTTCTATTCCTTCACTATCAATACCCTAATTCACAAATCTTTCATCCTCGCTCAAATGAATGGGGAAATTGTCGCTTTCTCGGTCCGAATTGCTCTTACTGCTGGTGGCTCCCATTAAAAACAATGGGAATATGTGTGGAGCCCTGCAACCAGTGACGTCACGCGCACATACTTCCGGTACAGGCAGGGCTTTTCTATTAGCGACCAAAAGTTGCAAACTTTATCATCGATGTTCTCTACTAAATCCTTTCAACAAAAATATGGCAATATCACAAAATGATCAAGTATGACACATAGAATGGACCTGCTATCCCCGCTTAAATAAGAACATCTCATTTCAGTAGGCCTTTAACAGTCACATTGTGCCTGGCAGGGCAGGACAGTGGAAGAGGGATTAGTGCTTCTGCCTCACAATACAAAGGTCCTGAGTAGTCCTGGGTTCAATACCAGGCTCGGGATCTTTCTGTGTGGAGTTTGCATGTTCTCCCCGTGACTGCGTGGGTTCCCTCCGGGTACTCCGGCTTCCTCCCACTTCCAAAGACATGCACCTGGGGATAGGTTGATAGGCAACACTAAATTGGCCCTAGTGTGTGAATGTTGTCTGTGATGAGTCGGCGACTTGTCCAGGGTGTACAACGCCTTCCGCCCGATTGTAGCTGAGATAGGCACCAGCGCCCCCTGCCACCCCAAAGGGAATAAACGGTAGAAAATGGATGGATGGATGGATTGTGCTTGGCTTAGAAGTGAGCAGCATGGATCGCAACAACTTTCTCTGGCTTCCAGTTACATTCTCCTAAAAGACTATCCCGGCAACAAAGAGCAACATTCCTTTACAGGTGGATGTTCGTAAGTGGTCACACCTTCAGGAGGTGGACCTACAGAAGGTATACATGCAGAGATCGGACTGCTCATTGGGAATAGAGGTGCAACGAGTCATCAATAATGACGACAATAACGTTTACCGCTGACAAGTTAATTTGTCGGCATAGATTTTGACGTCATCACTAGTCTTTTTCTGGAGGATCTGAGTCAGCACCTCAACTCGCATCAACATTGCGGGTGAAAACATGTACAGTTTGGGAATATTTATTCCTATTCTTGTGAAAAATATGAATACCTTGCTCATTTTGCAAAGCAGATCTTGTTTTTATGACACTATCTGGTAGCATTTAAACCGTAGGAATGTCGGACACCCGGAGGACGTGGTCTCAACTCGGTGGGATTGTTAGAAGTTGTGTGAACAATTGATTCCACTATCAGTTTAACCAAAGTCCATCAGCTACGTAGAATAAAAAACATCAATCGCACACGCGCATCTTTACAAAAACACACACACACATAACATTAGGCATGAATGCCTACAATAAGATTAAACATAAAATATATTACATTTCTAAAATGTTAATCAACAATACAATTATATGCAGAGTCTAGAGTGCTAAAAATGCCATGAATTAATCAATGATCAATAATATACCAGAGTGCAGCTTTTAAACACATCAATGCTTGGTGTTTTTTTAGCAAGTTAGTTTTGTTGTTTTTATCGTTTCTTGTAATTGCTGCTATTTTAACTTTTCTTTTTTGTTTTACATTAAAACATGAACTTGTTTTATCTTTTAATTTTCCTGTCCTTGTTTTTAAATGGACACACGTTTCATAGTTAAATTTTGAGCAGCATAGTTACAGTATAAATAAATATTTATAAACAAATTAAACATATTGTGTGTAAGCACATGCTTAAAAATATCAGATTTTTAAAAATGTATCTATTTATGTATTTATTTGACAGGGACAGTACAAAGAAACCATAAAGCTACCCACAGGTAACCAATGTCAAAGTCAGTGGTTCTTAACCTGGGTTCGATCGAACCCTAGGGGTTCGGTGAGTCAGTCTCAGGGGTTTGGCAAAGGTCAAGACACACCCGACTCATCGTGTAAATAAAAACTTCTCCCTATCACCGTGTTATGGATACCCCCAAACAATGTTCCCTTTAATTTTCCATCTGATTTGCAGGTGTGTAAATGTTAGAATAATTATGTATGCCTTATCACACAACTCTTATGCTTAAAGGCCGTTGCTATAGTTATTATCAATTGTGCTGAAGTTGTACTTTTCTATCTGTGCAAAGGCTCAACTTATTCTTGCTTTGCGAGTTGTCTCGTGTCAGCAGTTTGTTTCCAGACCCTGCCTCCTGACAGCCAAGGACGGACATTGAGTACCTCAATGCAGACAAAACAGAGACAGGGCGAAATCACGATTGTAAGCACATTTCCATTCTGAATAATCACTTATTGTGTCTACTGGGGCTGCTTGCATTATCCATCCCTTCAGAAGCAGCCTCAGTGATGTTAACTAGGGACCTCCCGAATAAATAGAGGAGCACGTGGGACTGTACCTTAGAGCGTAGGCGGAAACTGTAACTAAGTGTACAGCTCCTTACGTCCCTCCTCATGACTAAAATTCAACTCCGTCTCTGCTTGATTCCTTCTTGTTGTCTCGTGTAATAGATAGTTCGGTGTTTAAACGTGACAGTAATTTGTTGTGA
>NC_084628.1:9849186-10066686 GCF_033978795.1 Nerophis ophidion | reverse complement strand
TATAGCCAACATTCACCAGGAGATGGCAACAGACAACATAGAATCACTCTATTACAGACGGCGTCATGGCTGTAACTTCCTCGTTCTTCTGCTTCGTCTCCTTGTATGTGCAATTTTTTATTAAAAATCCGTAGATCGGGCAGGCAAGCTGTTTATATAACAGGAAAGCGGACGTGAAAACAGGCTGTCCCCACTCATGTCCGCATGGAGCTTGAGGGAGCGTGAATTTCGGGAGATTCCCGGGAGAAAATTTCTTCCGAGAGGTTTTCAGGAGAGGCGCTGAATTTCGGGAGTCTCCCGGAATATCCGGGAGTGTTGGCAAATATGAATGCAGGGGTTGGGAACCTATGGCTCTAGAGCAGGGGTCATCAACGCCAGGTAGCCCGTATGGACCAGATGAGTAGCCCGCTGGTCTGTTCTAAAAATAGCTCAAATAGCAGCACTTACCAGTGAGCTGCCTCTATTTTTCAAATTTTATTTATTTACAAGCAAGCTGGTCTCGCTTTGCTCGACATTTTTAATTCTAAGAGAGACAAAACTCAAATAGAATTTGAAAACCCAAGTAAATATTTTGAAGACTTGGTCTTCACTTGTCTGCGATGAGGTGGCGACTTGTCCAAGGTGTACGCCGCCTTCCACCCGAATGTAGCTGAGATAGGCACCAGCGCCCACAGCGACCCCAAAGGGAATAAGCGGTAGAAAATGGATGGATGGATGGGTCTTCACTTGTTTAAATAAATTCATTTATTTTTTTACTTTGCTTCTTTTAACTTTCAAAATGACAATTTTAGAGAAAAAATACAACCTTAAAAATGATTTTAGGATTTTCAAACACATATACGTTTTTACCTTTTAAATTCCTTCCTCTTCTTTCTTGTAAATTTAAATCAATGTTCAAGTATTTTCTTTTTATTGTACAGAATAATAAATACATTTTAATTTAATTCTTCATTTTAGCTTCTATTTTTTCGACGAAGAATATTTGTGAAATATTTCTTCAGACTTATTATGATTAAAATTAAAAAAATATATTTTGGCAAATCTAGAAAATCTTTAGAATCAAATTTAAAACTTATTTCAAAGTCTGTTGAATTTTTGTTCCGGAAAATCTAGAAGAAATAATGATTTGTTTTTGTTAGAAATATAGCTTGGTCCAATGTGTTATATATTCTAACAAAGTGCAGATTGGATTTTAACCTATTTAAAACATGTCATCAAAATTCTAAAATTAATCTTAACCAGGAAAAATTACTAATGATGTACCATAAATTCTTTTTTTATTTTTTTCAAAAAGATTCGAATTAGCTAGTTTTTCTATTCAATTTTTTCGGTTGAATTTTGAATTTTAAAGAGTCGAAATGTAAGATAAACAAAGTTAAAAATGTTATTTTCATTTTTTTTTAATGTTTTCTCTTCTTTTAAACCGTTCAATTAAGGGTTTTTTTCATCATTTATTCTTTACAAAAAACCTTCCGTAAAAGGAAGAAAAATGCACGACGGAATGATGGACAGAAATACCCATTTTATATATATATATATATATATATATATATATTTATTAAAGGTAAATTGAGCAAATTGGCTATTTCTGGCATACTTATTTTCAGCTTTATCAATCAGTCATTCAATCAATGTTTATTTATATAGCCCCAAATCACAAATGTCTCAAAGGACTGCACAAATCATTACGACTACAACATCCTCGGAAGAACCCACAAAAGGGCAAGGAAAACTCACACCCAGTGGGCAGGGAGAATTCACATCCAGTGGGACGCCAGTGACAATGCTGACTATGAGAAACCTTGGAGAGGACCTCAGATGTGGGCAACCCCCCCCTCTAGGGGACCGAAAGCAATGGATGTCGAGCGGGTCTAACATGATACTGTGAAAGTTCAATCCATAGTGGCTCCAACACAGCTGCGAGAGTTCAGTTCAAGCGGATCCAAGACAGCAGCGAGAGTCCCGTCCACAGGAGACCATCTCAAGCGGAGGCGGATCAGCAAATAAATTGTTGAAAAATCATATATTGTGATTTCTGGATTTTTCTTCTTAGGTTATCTCTCATACAGTGGACATGCACCTGTTGTGAAAATTTCAGACCCTTCCATGATTTCTAAGTGGGAGAACTTGCAAAATAGCAAAGTGTTCAAATACTTATTTTCTGCACTGTATGTATGTATATATATATATATATATATATATATATATATATATATATATATATATATATATATATATATATATATATGGATAGACAAGACATCTAGACAAGATCTATTTAGCCAATTTACACTGTGTTCCTGTTAATGATATACATTATCTGAAATAACCTAAGTAGCGAGAGTATCAATGTTTTAATTTGAAAATCGATATTAGTGCATAAAGATTTAGTATCAGCAGTTTCGATATGTCAGTATGAATCTGCACATCACAAGTTTCATTACGTCTACAACAGGGAGGTGAACAGCAACAGATCTGTGATTACACTTAGGTAAAACGGAATCCATCCTATTTGGGTCCCATATCAAACTTAAGAAGGTCAGTGACTTCACTATAAAAGTGGGTGACATTGTTATCACCAGGAAGGATGAGATCACCTACCTAGGTTCCATTCTAGAGGCTAATCTTTCCTGTGATAAAATGGCAACCAAGGTGATCAAAAAGGTCAACCAAAGAACGAGATTCCTCTACAGAATCTCCTCTCTGGTTTTGATTGATTGATTGATACTTTTATTAGTAGATTGCACAGTACAGTACATATTCCGTACAATTGACCACTAAATGGTAACACCCCAATAAGTTTTTCAACTTGTTTAAGTCGGGGTCCACGTTAATCAATTCATGGTCAACAAAAGCACCTTGAGGATTCTAGCGGGAACTCTCATTCAACCCTTCTTCGATTACGCTTGCACCTCCTGGTACCCCAGCACCTCCAAAACCCTCAAATCTAGACTCCAAACATCCCAGAATAAGCTAATCCGGTTACTTTTAGACCTCCACCCCAGATCACACCTCAATCCAACCCACTTCTACAAAGTGGGCTGGCTCAGGGTGGAGGACAGAGTAAAACAACTTGCACTGAGCCTAGTCTATAAAATCCACTACACCTCCTTGATACCGAAGTACATGTCAAATTACTTCCTTAACGTAAATGACCGCCATAACCACAACACCAGGGGGAGCTCCACAAACCACGTTAAACCCAGATTTCGATCTAACAAAGGTCTTAACTCATTCTCTTTCTATGCCACATCAATGTGGAATGCACTCCCAACAGGTATAAAAGTAAGTGCATCTCTATATTCCTTCAAAACCGCTCTAAAACAACACCTCCAGGCAACTTCAACACTTTACTAATACCCTCCTCCATTCACATCCCATCTCCCCGGATTATAAACAACTCAAATGTACTTCTAATGTATATACTTGTTCTTATGCTATCTGAACTCACTATGTTCTCTGCTGGCTGTACATATCCTACTAAATAAGACCTACACTGTTTCAATGTCCACATTTCTCTGTTGATGCAATTGTTGATGACTGAAGTTCTGATATCAACCAAAGCTCCTCATCCCACCCCCCGGATTGTAAATAATGTAAATAATTCAATGTACATACTATGATGATTAACTTGTGTGATGACTGTATTATGTTGATAGTATATATTTGTACCATAAATTGATTAACGTGGACCCCGACTTAAATAAGTTGAAAAACTTATTCGGGTGTTACCATTTAGTGGGCAATTGTACGGAATATGTACTGAACTGTGCAATCTACCAATAAAAGTATCAATCAATCAATCAATCAATGAATCGACCGATAAGATTTCTGCATGTTTCACTCCCTTCATCACGCTTCTCCCATTTCATCATCATTAGATTAGATGACAACTAACATGTGAGCTACAATAAGCTTCAAACAGGAAGTCATCAGAAGGAAGTGGCTACTGAGCATAGAGCAGGAGCGTCCAAACCTGTCTCACGCACTGAAAAATCAAAGTCTCCAGATACCAACTTGATGTATTTCATTTTCAACACCAATACAATTTACGGATTTTTTTTCAAATAGCAAAAAACATCCTGCATGTCGAGCAAATCAGGTGCTCCTTTTCTCCTACTTGTGTCATAAACTTCCCCTGAGCTCGCTGTAAACAAACATCCATCGTTTTTGGGACTTCTACACCGTTTCAGAGAAATACTATCAAGGTGGTATTTGCACCAAATGTTCAGCAAACATTCCACCAGCAGGGGATAGAAAAAGACATCACGCCTCAACACATCAAACCCTAACATCCACCTGAAAGGGCCTCGCTATGGTGGTATTTTCAAAGCCTATGACATGCTGTGATGAAAAAATGTTCAAAAACTAGATTCAACCCTTGAGTCGCTCTTGTCAAAAAAAAAAATGTTTACGTTTTTTTTTGTTTTTTTTTATTATTTATTTATTTATTTTTTTGCATCTTGTCAAAAAAAATGTTTAGGTTTTTTTATTTTTATTTTTTTTTTATTTATTTATTTTTTTTTTGCATCTTCAGTCACAAATCAGTTACATTTAAATGTTAGAGGGCTGAAATTTGGCCACATTTTTTGAAGGAGTTTATTAAAAAAGTATTTAAAAAAATGTATGTATTAAATTAAATTAATTAGAAAATGAATTAAATTATTAAAAAATAAATTTCCCCTCAGGGATTAATAAAGAATCTCTGATCTGATCTGATGATCTTTAAAATGTCATTATGGTTCTTTTCGCAAAGTAATTCAAAATAGAAGATAATCATTTACGATAGACTTGCCCCATTTCCCATATTTTTGGAGATACTGAAAGGCTGACATGTTACCATACTTTCACCGCAAATACCGAACGGATCTAAGCATCTCCTTTCGAAATAAAATAAACAATTTTTTCCAGGTGTAATTACACTTCTCAACCACTAGTATTGCATAGTTCAGGGATGTCAAACCAGTTTTAGCTCAGGGGCCGCATGGAGGAAAGTCTGTGCAATTAAAATCATGGCATTAAAACTAAAAAATAAAGACAACTTCAGATTGTTTTCTTTGTCTTACTTTGGCCAAAAATAAAACAAATACATTTTGAAAATATTATAATAAAAATATAGAAAAATATACCGGCAGCGGTAAAGTTTAGATGCATGAAGGAAAGAAGAAAGCGAATGAATGTTTATAACTGAATACATTTACACATGCATAAAAATGTGTTGTTTTTTGTTTTTTTCCAAAACACAATATAGAAGGTGAGATATAACATTTATCATTTGTTTTCAAAACGGCTACAAAAATATGGGACCCCCAAAACTTACTGTGGGACCCCATTTTTATGACTTAAAATGTGGACCCCATTTTAAAAATTCCTGGCGCCAACACTGATGGAGTATTGGTGCGTGCAAAACAGCAGTAGGTGGCTCTGGCCTGCGGGTTGGTTCTAAAAACTAATCAAACATCCTCCCGGGGGCCATAGATCAATCATTCGCGGGACGGACTTTGACACCCCTGGCATAGTTGGTCATTGAAATGGAAAAAAACTGTCAACAAAAGACTTAAATGCAAAAAACCTAAACTGAAATATTCCACTCTTAAATTTTTTGGGGGAAATTGTGGCATGATTGTGTTTTTTCCCATACTAAAAACATTTTTTTTTTGTTTTAGGTTGGTTGTTTTCTTTAGAACTAGACAAAAAAAAAATAACACAAAAAAAAATACAAATTTGATAATAAATGATAAATGGGTTGTACTTCTATAGCGCTTTTCTACCTTCAAGGTACTCAAAGCGCTTTGACACTACTTCCACATTTACCCATTCACACACACATTCACACACTGATGGAGGGAGCTGCCATGCAAGGCGCCAACCAGCACTCATCAGGAGCAAGGGTGAAGTGTCTTGCTCAGGACACAACGGACGCGACGAGGTTGGTACTAGGTGGGGATTGAACCAGGGACCCTCGGGTTGCGCACGGCCACTCTCCCATTGCACCACACCGTCCCCAATGAATAGGTCATAAGCTGCTGAAAGATTTAAAGTGTGTAAAATATAAACAAAAAAATTATACGTGACTTGCTTGTAACACTTTTTGGAGTGTGTTGAGGAGGGATTGTGTGAGTTTTTAGAAAAGACTGTCATTGTTCCAAAAATAATAAAGTATTAAGATCAGTGTTTTTTATGAATTATTGACATATGTCAGGTTAAAACACTGACGACATTTATTAAACAGACAAGAAGCAAGGAATCATGCAGAGACAGAGTTCAATTTAGCTCATGAGGACACACGTGTTTTGGGCTGTATCCTAGTTACAGATCCAAACTACGTTCTAAAAGTCAAGCCCGCCGCGCCCCTCCTCTATTTATTAGGAACTTCCCTATTACATCACTGTCGGGGGTAATCTGGACAACTCCAGTTACACACTATATATGATTATAGAATAAATAAAAAATTGCGTTTTCGTCAGCAGGCCGAGTCTAGACACAACACTGATAAAAACAACTGGCAATCTTTTGGATTGCCAGCTTGCATAGATACAAAAATACCACTTCAGCACAATTGACAATGATTTATATCAACGGCCCTTAAGCATAAAGTTATGATGATAATATTTACATAATTATTCTAACATTTAAAGGCCATACTTACCTCACTTAAAGTATTCCACGTTGCAACTCATTTTTGGAAATTATGCATACCGTATTTCCTTGAATTGCCGCAGGGCATATAGTATGCGCCTGCCTTGAATTACTGCCGAGTCAAACTCGCTTCGCAAAATAATTAGCGCATGCTTAGTATTACCTGGTCAAACTCGTGACGTTACAAGTGACACTTCCCCTGTCATCATTTTCAAAATGGAGGAAGCTGATTTCAATACCGCTAATTTGAAATCGCATAAAAGGAAGAAGATTAAGAGCTATTCAGTAGGATTTAAGGTCCAAGCTTACATCACATTCAATTTTTACTGCATGCCTTTGGTAAGTGCCGGAGTGAGAAGAGGTTTTAAAATAATTAGCGCATGCTTACTTTTGCCGCATGCCCTTGGTAAGCGCAGGAATGAGAAGAGGTTTTAAATGAATTAGCGCCCCGGCGGCAATTCAAGGAAATACGGTATTTTGTGTTTGTTTTTTTTGTTTTTTTACAAAAAGAGCATAAAACACACCAAAAATCATGACAAATATACGAACGTTTTATATTTATGATAGCTCTTAAGCTGATGAAGAAAATTGATGACAGTTTAAAAATATCCATCCATTTTTTACCGCTTGTCCCTTTTGGGGTCGCGGGAGGGCGGGGGGTTGTAGCCTATCTGAGCTGCATTCATGCGGAAGGTGGCGTACACCCCGGACAAGTCGTCACCTCATCACAGGGCCGTTGTAAATTCAATATAACTAAAATAGAATGCAGTATATATATATATATATATATATATATATATATATATATATATATATATATATATATATATATATATATATATATATATATATATATATATATATATCCATCCATCCATTTTTCTACCGCTTGTCCCTTTTTAGGGTCGTGGGGGGGCAGGGGGTTGTAGCCTATCTGAGCTGCATTCAAGCGGAAGGTGGCGTACACCCTGGAAAAATCGCCACCTCATCACAGGGCCGTTGTAAATTCAATGTAACTAAAATAGAATGCAAAATATATATATATCCATCCATCCATTTTTCTACCGCTTGTCCCTTTTTGGGGTCGTGGGGGGGTGGGGGGTTGTAGCCTATCTGAGCTGCATTCAAGCGGATGGTGGCGTACACCCTGGACATGTCGCTACCTCATTACAGGGCCGTTGTAAATTCAATGTAACTAAAATAGAATGCAAAATATACATATATATATATCCATCCATCCATTTTTCTACCGCTTGTCCCTTTTTAGGGTCGCAGGGGTGGCGGGGGGTTGTAGCCTATCCGAGCTGCATTCAAGCGGAAGGTGGCGTACACCCTGGACAAGTCGCCACCTCATCACAGGGCCGTTGTAAATTCAATGTAACTAAAATAGAATGCAAAATATATATATATATCCATCCATCCATTTTTCTACCGCTTGTCCCTTTTTAGGGTCGCGGGGGGTTGTATCCTATCTGAGCTCCATTCAAGCGGAAGGTGGCGTACACCCTGGACAAGTCGCCACCTCATCACAGGGCCGTAGTAAATTCAATGTAACTAAAATAGAATGCAAAATATATATATATATATCCATCCATCCATTTTTCTACCGCTTGTCCCTTTTTAGGGTCGCGGGGGGCGGGGGGTTGTAGCCTATCTGAGCTGCATTGAAGCGGAAGGTGGCATACACTCTGGACAAGTCGCCACCTCATCACAGGGCCGCTGTAAATTCAATGTAACTAAAATAGAATGCAAAATATATATATATATATCCATCCATCCATTTTTCTACCGCTTGTCTGCATTCGGGCGACTTATATCACTTTTTTGAGCGTGTCCATTTTTCGTCGCCTTGGAAGCTTAACATTTTTTTGAAATAAGTTTATTAACAGGTCGAAGGGGACCAAGTGTGCAAAGCCAACCTGTTTTTGTGTATTTGGGATCTCAAAAATGTTAAACCAAACCAAGATATTTATAAAACAATCTTGCCTTCCTTCATGCTTCCTCCAAACGAGCCGATGGCTTTTCGCCGCTGTTGCCATTTGTAATACAAATTGCGTATAGTTCTCACTTATATCTGTTGGAAGGCTAAAATCTATGGGGAGAAGACACAGTCGAAGTGGAGGCACGTAAATAAGACCGCCCACAAAACGAGGCATCCTGAGGAGACGGTCAGAAATTGGCTTGGAGATGGGCTGTAAAACATAATCTGTGCGAAATTTTGACCAAAGAACCCCCAAGACATGTTATGTAGACCACGAGTAAGCCTTTTAATCGGGCTTAAGAAGCACACAATTATCAGTATTGGTAGCAGCTTAAAAAAAATCCCGCACCAATATTTCAACTTTTTTCTCCTTGAACACCTTTTTGCTCATTTATTCCACTTTTTATGTGTTTTTGGTAAATGTATTTATGAACGGCGGGCTGTTAAAACATTTTTAATTATTATTATACAGCTGGTATGAAGCAAAAAGAAAGTCGCAACTCACAGCACTTTGATAAAGAAGGCGAGAAAGAAACACAACTGAATTCTAGGAATAACTGGTAACAAAGTGCGATGGTGACGTACGTGTGGCTCTTTTCTAACTTCCTTCTTGCTCGCTCATCGCTGTCTTCGCCAACCACAACAAGTTGAAGTGACGCTGCGTGTTTATTTATTCATCCATCCATCCATTTTCTGCCGCTTATTCCCGTTCGGGGTCGCGGGGGGCGCTGGCGCCTATCTCAGCTACAATCGGGCGGAAGGCGGGGTACACCCTGGACAAGTCGCCACCTCATCGCAGGGCCAACACAGATAGACAGACAACATTCACACACTAGGGCCAATTTAGTGTTGCCAATAAACTTATCCCCAGGTGCATGTCTTTGGAGGTGGGAGGAAGCCGGAGTACCCGGAGGGAACCCACGCATTCACGGGGAGAACATGCAAACTCCACACAGAAAGATCCCGAGCCTGGATTTGAACCCAGGACTGCAGGACCTTCGTATTGTGAGGCAGACGCACTAACCCCTCTGCCACCGTGAAGCCTTATTTATTCATTTCACTTCTCATTTCCACTCCTCGCTAACCACATCACACTTCAAGAATTGCAGATTCACCACGTTGCAGGTTTTTGGTGGACACTTTTTTGCCCTGAATTTAGCATTTTTGGGCATTAAGAAAATGGCTAAATAGACAGAGCATATCAACACTGCAATATTATACACGTGTATGTATATATATATATGTATATGTATATTAGGGCTGCGAATCTTTGGGTGTCCCACGATTCGATTGAATATTGATTCTTGGGGTCACGATTCGATAATATATCGCTTTTTTCGATTCAACGCGATTCTCGATTCAAACACGATATTTTTCCGATTCAAAAGGATTCTGTATTCATTCACTACATAGGATTTCAGCAGGATCTACCCCAGTCTGCTGACATGCAAGCAGAGTAGTAGATTTAAAAAAAAAAAAAGCTTTTATAATTGTAAAGTCTAATGTTTTATCAACTGATTGCAATAATGTAAATTTGTTTTAACTATTAAACGAACCAAAAGTATGACTTATTTTATCTTCGTGAAAATATTGGAAACGGTGTGTTGTCAAGCTTATGAGATGCGATGCAAGTGTAAGCCACTGTGACACTATTGTTCTTTTCTTTTATTTTTATAAATGTTTAATGATAATGTCAATGAGGGATTTTTAATCACTGCTATGCTGAAATTATAACTAATATTGATACTGTTGTTGATAATATTCATTTTTGTTTCACTACTTTTGATTTATTCTGTGTCATGTTTGTGTCTCCTTTCAATTGCTCTGTTTATTGCAGTTCTGAGTGATGCTGGGTCAGGTTTGGTTTTGGAATTGGATTGCATTGTTATGGTATTGCTGTGTATTGTTTTGTTGGATTGATAAAAAAAAAAAAATATCGATTTAAAAAAAAAAATGAGAATCAATTATGAATCGCACAACGTATTCCAATCGATTTTTTCCCACACCCCTAATATATATATATATATATATATATATACATATATATATATATATATACATATATACACACGTGTGTATATATATACGTGTATATATATATGTATATGTATATATATATATATATATATATAGACATACATACATGTATATACACACACACATATACATATATATATACACATACACATATATACATACACATATATATATATCTAAATATATATATATATACACATATATATATATATATGTGATTGAGGTTTCTGTGGTTCATCCGTTATACAGTGCTCAATACCGGGGTAGAGCTGAATATCCATTAGGTCGGGAAGAAACACAGAGGCTATATCATCCCTACAAGCCTATAAGCTCGTCAGGGGATTGTAATAATAAAAAATCCAGGATTCCCTTTACTTATTAGAAGGTCGATAAGAATTGAATAAGAATTGTGTAATTTATATGCCTAATAGCTGTTTCGCTCAGACATCAATTTAAAGACAGCATATTGAATTAATTTAATCCGACGTATGGACAAATAGTGTGTCTGCTTCCGCAAAAGAAAATAGAGCGGAAAAAACCTAGTTCTGCCCAGTTTTAATCACAGACCTCTCCTTTGAGTGTATGGTCTATATTTGTGATTCCTGATTAAAAAAAAAAAAACCCAAGCGGACAGGATGTTCGCATCTCCTTTAATTACCACAGCTGATGCTTTGCAGCCGCACGGCGGAACGTCTTCGCCACGGAACCAAATGTTCTTCGGTCAGGCCAGACCACCGTGTAGTGACGGAACAGCTGAGAGCTTTTTATCTGACTGTTGGTGGTCCAACAGAGCGAGCTGTCTGTGCCCTGACCTGTTTTTCCCCCCCCCTGTACCTATCTTTGCAAAAGCAGCGGGATGATGATGACACATTGCATGAGAGGATTAGATTTGATGGCTATTTTCAGATTTCATAGTAGCCTAAGCCAGAGGTCAAGATGTCAGCAAATCGTTCTCTTTCGAAATGGAGGCCATCATCCAGCCTATATAATAAACAATGACATCAATACTCAAACGTAATTCCCTTCTCTTGATGTGAATCTGCAAACATGGCGCCCTCAGTATTTATTTTGGCTTGACACAATAAGTGACTATCAAAGGGCTTATTTGTTCTTTGTAACCGGAAAGTGTCCTGTCGAGGGGATAAATGGGCGGATGATTAGAATATAAATCGCTCACCCTTGTGCACCCCTCGGGCTCAAAACAGATACAGTATTCCTTATGTCAGTGGTTCTCAACCTTTTTTCAGTGATGTACATGTTTTTAATTCAAGTACCCCCTAATCAGAGCAAAGCATTTTTGGTTGAAAAAAGAGATAAAGAAGTAAAATACAGCACTATGTCATCAGTTTCTGATTTATTAAATTGTATAACAGTGCAAAATATTGCTCATTTGTATTGTTCTTTCTTGAACTATTTGGAAAAAAAAGATATAAAAATAAACAAGTGATTCAGTTATAAATAAAGATTTCTACACATAGAAGTAATCATCAACTTAAAGTGCCCTCTTTGGGGATTGTAATAGAGATCCATCTGGATTCATGAACTTAATTCCAAACATTTCTTCACAAAAAAAGAAATCTTTAACATCAATATTTATGGAACATGTCCACAAAAAAATCTAGCTGTCAACACTGAATATTGCATTGTTGCATTTCTTTTCACAGTTTATGAACTTATATATTTATAAAGGATTTTTGAATTGTTGCTATTTTTAGAATATTTAAAAAAAAAATCTCACGTACCCCTTGGCATACCTTCAAGTACCCCCAGGGGTACGCGTACCCCCATTTGAGAACCACTGCCTTATGTGATAGGATTTTTTTTTTTTTTTCAAATTTTGGCATTATTTTTGTAGATATAACATTGTTAGAATAGGATACAAACATAAAGTACACACTCTTTCTCTTCAGAACTCCTTTGACTCCCATTATAAGTGCTATTTTTAAACAGACTGTAACCCTGCTATATTAAATGATAAATGGGTTGTACTTGTATAGCGCTTTTCTACCTTCAAGGTACTCAAAGCGCTTTGACACTACTTCCACATTTACCCATTCACACACTGATGGAGGGAGCTGCCATGCAAGGCGCTAACCAGCACCCATCAGGAGCAAGGGTGAAGTGTCTTGCTCAGGACACAACGGACGTGACGAGGTTGGTACTAGGTGGGATTTGAACCAGGGACCCTTGGGTTGCGCACGGCCACTCTTCCACTGCGCCACGCCGTCCTTATTACTATGCTTTTTCCATGAAAACCGCACAAATCTCATTCTTGTCGATTAAAAAAACGAGAAAATATCGTTTTAGTGTAATTGCGCCTTGATACCACCAGACGGCGCCAGAAAAAATGAGCATTATCCTCAGAGCTTTGATGAGCGTAAATGAGTTAAAGGCCTACTGAAACCCACTACTACCAACCACGCAGTCTGATAGTTTATATATCAATGATGAAATATTAACATTGCAACACATGCCAATACGGCCTTTTTAGTTTACTAAATTGCAATTTTAAATTTCCCGCGAAGTGTCGTGTTGAAAACGTCGCGGTATGATGACGCGTGTGTTTGACGTCTCGGGTTGTAGCGGACATTATTTTCCAGTCCGATCCAAGCTATAAGTAGTCTGTTTTAATCGCATAATTACACAGTATTCTGGACGTCTGTGTTGCTGAATTTTTTTGCAATTTGTTCAATTAATAATGGAGACGTCAAAGCAGAAAGATGGCGGTGTTTCCTTGTTTAAAATTCCCGAAGGTGAAGCTTTACTATGGAACAGAGCGGTCAAGCGAACAAGGATCCCGACCACATGTCAACCAGGCAGTTTTCGCTGAGAAAATGGTGGTATTAAGTCGGCTCTTACCGGAGACATCAGCGGAGCCAGCGTCTTCCTGCAGCTGGCTGACTACACTCAGAGACACTCGCGGTCAACACACCCGTGGCCACACTCCTCCGACTTTCAGGTACTATTTAATCTCACTAAAACACTAGCAACACAATAGCAGATAAGGGATTTTCCAGAAGTATCGTAGTAAATGTGTCTAAAAACATCTGAATCGCTCCCACTGCAATCGCCTTTCTTTTCCCTATGTTTTTATTTATTTATTCATTTTTTCCTAGTCCTTCAGCAAGTTTTTGGATGAGAAAATTGTGATATTAAGTCGGCTCTTACCGGAGACTTGAGTGGAGTTAGTGTCCTCCTGCAGCAGCTGTCAAAAAGGCAGCTGTGATCTTGGCTCCTCCATTGGATTCTCTCAGAGACACTGGCGGTCACCGCAGCCTTCCGACTTTCAGGTATGACTTTATAGTCTCACTAAAACACTATTAACACAATAAGCAGATAAGGGATTTTCCAGAATTATCCTAGTAAATGTGTCTAATAACATCTGAATCGCTCCCACTGCCGTCGCCTTTTTTTTCTTCTGCTAGTGCTTCACTCTAACTTTCCTCATCCACGAATCTTTCAACCTCGCTCAAATTAATGGGAAAATTGTCGCTTTCTCGGTCCGAATCGCTCTTGCTGCTTTAGGCTATGATTATAAACAATGTGAGGATGTGAGGAGCTCCACAACCCGTGACGTCACGCGCACATCGTCTGCTACTTCCGGTACAGGCAAGGCTTTTTTTTTATTAGCAACCAAAAGTTGCAAACTTTATCGTCGATGTTCTCTACTAAATCCTTTCAGCAAAAAAAAGGCGATATCGCAAAATGATCAAGTATGACACATAGAATGGACCTGCTATCCCCGTTTAAATAAGAAAATCTCATTTCAGTAGGCCTTGAAACTGCCATTGAATCGCAAAAATGCAGATAAAATGATCTTGGGCAGATATACATAACATGGAAGATGTATAAAAAAGACTTACGTAAATAAACTAAACTTAACCAAGTCCTGCCTGCTGTCTCTCTCATTCTAGCTTAGAGGTGTCCAACTCATTTTAGATCAGAGGCCACATGAAGAAAAATCTATTAGGTGGGAGTAGATCACGGCACGATAACTTAAAAATAAAGACAACTTCAGATTGTTTTCTTTGGGGCGGTATAGCTCGGTTTGTAGAGCGGCCGTGCCAGCAACTTGAGGGTTGCAGGTTCGATTCCCGCATCCGCCACCCTAGTCACTGCCGTTGTGTCCTTGGGCAAGACACTTTACCCACCTGATCCCAGTGCCACCCACACTGGTTTAAATGTAACTTAGATATTGGGTTTCACTATGTAAAGCGCTTTGAGTCACTAGAGAAAAAGCGCTATATAAATATAATTCACTTCACTTCACTTCACTTTGTTTAGAAATAGAACAAGCAAAAATGCACAAATAATAATAACCTTAGAGTGTGAGTTCAAACCCTGGCCAAGTCATACAAAAAGACTATGAAAATGGGACCCGTTACCTCCCTGATTGGCACTCAGCATCAAGAGTTGGAATTGGGGGTTAAATCACCAAAAATTATTCCTGGGCGTGGCCACTGCTGCTGCTCACTGCTCTCCTCACCTCCCAGGGGGTGATCAAGGGTGATGGGTCAAATGCAGAGAATAATTTCACCACACCAAGTGTGTGTGTGTGTGTGTGTGTGTGTGTGTGTGTGTGTGTGTGTGTGTGAGAGAGACAATCATTGGTACTTTAACTTTAATGTTATTTGTTTTTTTTTACACTTACATGTTGCGGTTAACCATTTATTTGTTATTTATAGTTTCTGAATACATTATGTGATAATGTCCATCAGTCAACTCATTGGTGTTTATCAAGATAAAAAAATGATATCAAAATGAAATTACAGGATGGTATTTATGTAGTTTGATCAATTTCCTCAACTGATGTACTATTGTACATATGTAGCATTATCTACAAAGATACAAATAATTGCTATTGCGACACCCAGTGGACACATTTAGAACAGCTGTTTCTTTCATTCAAAAATTTAATTTTTATACTGAGCAAACTCATCCCGCGGGCCGGATTGTCTACTTGTCTACTGTATCAAAATCAATGTTATGAATTATTGATTTATTCAAGACTGCAGTGCTGTAATCACCCAACCTTAAATGTTCCACTCTGCAACTTGTTTTTCAAAATATCACATTTTTAGCATTTTGCTGTTAGAAAATAAGTTGTTTTTGACAAAAAGGCCATGGAACAGATATAAACATCCATCCATCCATTTTCTACCGCTTATTCCCTTTTGGGGTCGCTGGCGCCTATCTCAGCTACAATCGGGCGGAAGTCGGGGTACACCCTGGACAAGTCGCCTCCTCATTGCAGGGCCAACACAGATAGACAGACAACATTCACACTCACATTCACACACTAGGGCCAATTTAGTGTTGCCAATCAACCTATCCCCAGGTGCATGTCTTTGGAAGTGGGAGGAAGCCGGAGTACCCGGAGGGAACCCACGCATTCACGGGGAGAACATGCAAACTCCACACAGAAAGATCCCGAGGCTGGATTTGAACCCAGGACTGCAGGACCTTCGTATTGTGAGGCAGACGCACTAACTCCTCTGCCACCGTGAAGCCCGATATAAACATACAAATTATTATTATATTTGTATAGCACTTTTCTCTAGTGACTCAAAGCGCTTTACATAGTGAAACCCAATATCTAAGCTACATTGAAACCAGTGTGGGTGGCACTGGGAGCCAAAGTGCCTTGCCCAAGGACACTACGGCAGTGACTAGGATGGACGAAGCGGGGATCGAACCTGCAACCCTCAAGTTGCTGGCACGGCCGCTCTACCGTTGGTTGGTGGAGCAGCCAATAAAACGAATAAAAACTGTACATCAATTGATGAATCCAAATATTTTTCAAAAACATGAATTTATTGTCAACTAAAGACACTTTTTTTTAGCGTATTCCTTTTGGATCCTATGAATAAGTGTGTAACTGCAGTAGTGCAGTTCTTCTCAAACTTTTTTCCACCAAGTACCACCTCAGAAAACACTTGGCTCTCCAAGTACCGCCATAATGATCGACGTTAATACAGTAGCGTAGTAGGCCTAAGTAATCATCAAAACAAAGATCAATCAATCAATCAATCAATGTTTACTTATATAGCCCTAAATCACTAGTGTCTCAAAGGGCTGCACAAACCACCACGACATCCTCGGTAGGCCCACATAAGGGCAAGGAAAACTCACACCCAGTGGGACATCGGTGACAATAATGACTATGAGAACCTTGGAGAGGAGGAAAGCAATGGATGTCGAGCGGGTCTAACATGATACTGTGAAAGTTCAATCCACAATGGATCCAACACAGTCGCGAGAGTCCAGTCCAAAGCGGATCCAACACAGCAGCGAGAGTCCCGTTCACAGCGGAGCCAGCAGGAAACCATCCCAAGCGGAGGCGGAACAGCAGCGCAGAGATGTCCCCAGCCGATACACAGGCAAGCAGTACATGGCCACCGGATCGGACCGGACCCCCTCCACAAGGGAGAGTGGGACATAGAAGAAAAAGAAAAGAAACGGCAGATCAACTGGTCTAAAAAGGAAGTCTATTTAAAGGCTAGAGTATACAACTGAGTTTTAAGGTGAGACTTAAATGCTTCTACTGAGATGCAGTTTTGTTTAAAAAATATATTGAATATTTTGGGCCACTGAACACTAACACTGTGTTTGAATATAGGAAAACAAAAACACTGTACTTTAACCAAGTGATTATTTGGCATACCACTAAATGGAGCCCGTGTACCACTAGTGGTACATGTACCACAGGCTTAAAGTAAAGTGTTTGTAGAGGTGGAGAGACAAATGTATTCAGCGTTTTTGTATACGCCCAAGTTTTCATATTTTTCGCCAAAATTTTCCATTGTTTTCGTATCGTACGGCCAAACATTGTAATCCGTTAAACCAGAGGTGTCAAACGTACGGCCCGCGGGCCAGATCAGGCCCGTGGCCAGGTTTTATCCGACCCACGGGATGAGTTAGCTAAGTATAAAAATGAGCCAACATTTTTGAATGAAAGAAACTGCTGTTATAAATGTGTCCGCTAGATGTCGCAATAGCAATTATTTGTATCTTTGTAGATGATGCTACATGATTGACGTCCCACTGGGTGTGAGTTTTCCCTGCCCTTATGCGGGCCTACCGAGGATGTGGTAGTGGTTTGTGCAGCCCTTTGAGACACGAGTGATTTAGGGCTATATAAGTAAACATTGATTGATTGATTGGTGTTAGTGCACCATTAGGGACGGCGTGGCGCAGTGGAAGAGTGGCCGTGCGCAACCCGAGGGTCCCTGGTTCAATTCCAACCTCGTCATGTCCGTTGTGTCCTGAGCAAGACATTTCACCCTTGCTCCTGATGGGTGCTGGTTAGCGCCTTGCATGGCAGCTCCCTCCATCAGTGTGTGAATGGGTAAATGTGGAAGTAGTGTCAAAGCGCTTTGAGTACCTCGAAGGTAGAAAAGCGCTATACAAGTACAACCCATTTATCAGCAAACTACATAAATAACAACCTGTTATTTGATTTTGTTACATTTTTTTTAATTTTGATTGAAAATGAACACCAATGAGCTGACTGATGAACAATATCACATAATTTATTGAGAAAGTATAAATAACGACTAATAAAGGTATAATACAATTAACCGCAACACGTAAACAAACCCCAAAAAGACATTATGATTTGTACATTTTCAGAATGTGCTTGTTCTATTTTTAAACAATGAAAACAATCCGAAGTTGTCTTTATTTTTAAGTTATCGTGCCATGATTTTACCAGTCCACCCCACTTGGGAGTAGATTTTTCTCCATGTGGCCCCCGATCTAAAATGAGTTTGACACCCCTGCGTTAAACCGACCATAATCCTGAGGATTTAAGAACCTAAACAAAGATGGGCAGATAACTCAGTATCTGTCACGGTCTGTGTCTCGCGGTGCAGGGCGTGTGTTTCCCACCTACTTAGTCCGACTTCAGTAAACACCTCTCAAAATACCATCATTTATGTTGCCACGTGACCAAGGCTTGAAAATTATATTTACAGAAACACACGTGCGCACTACTGGGCATTGAATCACCTCAATTTGTCACTAGAGGTCAAAACGGGCTACTTTTTGGCGCATTTAAAAAAATCAATAAACCCGCATCGGATGTGCTACATGTCAAAACTAAAATAATTAAAAAAAAATAATAATGAATGTGACAAAATATGCTTGAATTTATAATTTGTAAAGCCATTGGTAACTCTTGTAGTTGGTTGATTCGAGTGGAAGTGGCAGGCAAACCATTTCACCGCAATGACAGTCTACATGTGCTTTGTGGACTTGGAGAAGGCATTCGACCGTGTCCCTCGGGAAGTCCTGTGGGGAGTGCTCAGAGAGTATGGGGTATCGGACTGTCTTATTGTGGCGGTCCGCTCCCTGTATGATCAGTGCCAGAACTTCGTCCGCATTGCTGGCAGTAAGTCAGACACGTTTCCAGTGAGGGTTGGACTCCGCCAAGGCTGCCCTTTGTCACCGATTCTGTTCATAACTTTTATGGACAGAATTTCTAGGCGCAGTCAAGGCGTTGAGGGGTTCCGGTTTGGTGACCGCAGGATTAGGTCTCTGCTTTTTGCAGATGAAGTGGTCCTGATGGCTTCATCTGACCGGGATCTTCAGCTCTCACTGGATCGGTTCGCAGCCGAGTGTGAAGCGACCGGAATGAGAATCAGCACCTCCAAGTCCGAGTCCATGGTTCTCGCCCGGAAAAGGGTGGAATGCCATCTCCGGGTTGGGGAGGAGACCCTGCCCCAAGTGGAGGAGTTCAAGTACCTAGGAGTCTTGTTCACGAGTGAGGGAAGAGTGGATTGCTAGATCGACAGGCGGATCGGTGCGGCGTCTTCAGTAATGCGGACGTTGTACCGATCCGTTGTGGTGAAGAAGGAGCTGAGCCGGAAGGCAAAGCTCTCAATTTACCGGTCGATCTACGTTCCCATCCTCACCTATGGTCATGAGCTTTGGGTCATGACCGAAAGGATAAGATCACGGGTACAAGCGGCCAAAATGAGTTTCCTCCGCCGTGTGGCGGGGCTCTCCCTTAGAGATAGGGTGAGAAGCTCTGCCATCCGGGAGGAACTCAAAGTAAAGCCGCTGCTCCTTCACATCGAAATGAGCCAGATGAGGTGGTTCGGGCACCTGGTCAGGATGCCACCCGAACGCCTCCCTAGAGAGGTGTTTAGGGCACGTCCAACCGGTAGGAGGCCACGGGGAAGACCCAGGACACGTTGGGAAGACTATGTCTCCCGGCTGGCCTGGGAACGCCTCGGGATCCCCCGGGAAGAGCTAGACGAAGTGGCTGGGGAGAGGGAAGTCTGGGCTTCCCTGCTTAGGCTGCTGCCCCCGCGACCCGACCTCGGATAAGCGGAAGAAGATGGATGGATGGATGGATGGAATAAACCCGCATCGGATGTGCTACATGTCAAAACTAAAATAATTGTAAAAAAAAAAATAATGAATGTGAAAAAATATGCTTGAATTTATAATTTGTAAAGCCATTGGTAACTCTCGTAGTTGGTTGATTCGAGTGGAAGTGGCAGGCAAACCATTTCACCGCAATGACAGTCTACATGTGCTTTGTGGACTTGGAGAAGGCATTCGACCGTGTCCCTCGGGAAGTCCTGTGGGGAGTGTTCAGAGAGTATGGAGTATCGGACTGTCTTATTGTGGCGATCCGCTCCCTGTATGATCAGTGCCAGAGCTTGGTCCGCATTGCCGGCAGTAAGTCGAACACGTTTCCAGTGAGGGTTGGACTCCGCCAAGGCTGTCCTTTGTCACCGATTCTGTTCATAACTTTTATGGACAGAATTTCTAGGCGCAGTCAAGGCGTTGAGGGGTTCCGGTTTGGTGACCACGGGATTAGGTCTCTGCTTTTTGCAGATGATGTAGTCCTGATGGCTTCATCTGACCGGGATCTTCAGCTCTCACTGGATCAGTTTGCAGCCGAGTGTGAAGCGACCGGAATGAGAATCAGCACCTCCAAGTCCGAGTCCATGGTTCTCGCCCGGAAAAGGGTGGAGTGCCATCTGCGGGTTGGGGAGGAGACCCTGCCCCAAGTGGAGGAGTTCCAGTACCTAGGAGTCTTGTTCACGAGTGAGGGAAGAGTGGATCGTGAGATCGACAGTCGGATTGGTGCGGCGTCTTCAGTAATGCGGACGTTGTACCGATCCGTTGTGGTGAAGAAGGAGCTGAGCCGGAAGGCAAAGCTCTCAATTTACCGGTCAATCTACGTTCCCATCCTCACCTATGGTCATGAGCTTTGGGTCATGACCGAAAGGATAAGATCACGGGTACAAGCGGCCGAAATGAGTTTCCTCCGCCGTGTGGCGGGGCTCTCCCTTAGAGATAGGGTGAGAAGCTCTGCCATCCGGGAGGAACTCAAAGTAAAGCCGCTGCTCCTTTACATCGAAATGAGCCAGATGAGTTGGTTCGGGCATCTGGTCAGGATGCCACCCGAACGCCTCCCTAGGGAGGTGTTTAGGGCACGTCCGACCGGTAGGAGGCCACGGGGAAGACCCAGGACACGTTGGGAAGACTATGTCTCCCGGCTGGCCTGGGAACGCCTCGGGATCCCCCGGTAAGAGCTAGACGAAGTGGCTGGGGAGAGGGAAGTCTGGGCTTCCCTGCTTAGGCTGCTGCCCCCGCGACCCGACCTCGGATAAGCGGAAGAAGATGGATGGATGGAATAAACCCGCATCGGATGTGCTACATGTCAAAATTAAAATAATTGTAAAAAAAAATAATGAATGTGAAAAAATATGCTTGAATTTATAATTTGTAAAGCCATTGGTAACTCTCGTAGTTGGTTGATTCGAGTGGAAGTGGCAGGCAAACCATTTCACCGCAATGACATCCTAAAGGCCTACTGAAACCCACTACTACCGACCACACAGTCTGATAGTTTATACATCAATGATGAAATATTAACGTTGCAACACATGCCAATACGGCCTTTTTGATTTACTAAATTGCAATTTAAAATTTTCCCGCGAGGTATCCTGTTGAAAACATCGCGGAATGATGACGCTTATGTTGAAGCGTGCTTGTGACGTTATTGGTTGGAGCGGACATGTTCTCCCAGCACCACTCACGGCTAAAAGTAGTCTGTTTTTATCGCATAATTACACAATATTTTGGACATCTGTGTTGCTGAATCTTTGGCAATTTGTTCAATTAATAATGGAGACTATAAAGAAGAATGCTGTTGGTGGAAAGTGGTGTATTGCAGCTGCCTTTAGCAACCGAAACACAGCCATTGTTTCTTTGTTTGTTGTGGAACTTTAGCGAACATGTTTCTCTACCACGTGTCAACCAGCAAGTTTTTGGATGGGAAAATTGTGATATTAAGTCGGCTCTTACCGGAGACTTGAGCGGAGTTAGCGTCCTCCTGCAGCAGCTGTCAAAAAGGCAGCTGTGATCTTGGCTCCTCCATTGGATTCTCTCAGAGACACTGGCGGTCACCGCAGCCCTCTGACTTTCAGGTATGACTTTATAATCTCACTAAAACACTATTAACACAATAAGCAGATAAGGGATTTTCCAGAATTATCCTAGTAAATGTGTCTAATAACATCTGAATCGATCCCACTGCCATCGCCTTTTTCTAGTGCTTCACTCTAAATTTCCTCATCCACAAATATTTCATCCTCGCCCAAATTAATGGGGAAATCGTCGCTTTCTCGGTCCAAATCGCTCTTGCTGCTGGTGACTATGATTGTAAACAATGTGAGGATGTGAGGAGCCCTACAACCTGTGACGTCACGCGCACATCGTCTGCTACTTCCGGTACAGGCAAGGTTTTTTTATTAGCGAACAAAAGTTGCAAACTTTATCGTCAATGTTCTCTACTAAATCCTTTCAGCAAAAATATGGCAATATCGCGAAATGATCAAGTATGACACATAGAATGGACCTGCTATCCCCGTTTAAATAAGAAAATCTCATTTCAATAGGCCTTTAACTCGTTTCCGAGGTCGGCCGACCTCGTCTCACAAGATCCAGTCTCTCTTTAAATATCGTTTTTAAAAATGCCCTTGCAAATATATATCTGCCACCTAATTAACATTTTGATCAGCTTCTTTGTTGGTTAAAAAAGTGAGAACCGCTGATTTCTCCGCTGGCCGGGTATGGCTGCGGTGCCACTTTCTGCTTTCTTAAATCACTACTTGTGATTGGACACTTGGGATTGACGAGTGAGTATCCAGTCACAGTCACGTTCAACTTAAGGCTACCTAGATAGGCTACTGCGCTGCTGTCCTGTCTCTGCTCGGGATGGTCTCCTGCTGGCCCCAATATGGACTGGACTCTCACTATTATGTTAGATCCACTATGGACTGGACTCCCACAATATTATGCTAGATCCACTCGATGTCCATTGCAAAAGTCGCCCGTGGGGGCGGAGGGAGGGGTTCCCCTCATCTGCAGTCCCCTCCAAAGTTTCTCATTGTCCAATTGGGTTGAGTTTTTCCTTGCCCTGATGTGGGCTCTGAGCCGAGGATGTTGCTGTGGGTCAATTAAGGATATATAAGTAAACATTGATTGATTGATACTGTCAACGATCTGATCAGCTATCGCAACTGTCTAGTAACTAAATGTCCTCCATTCGTTTACCCTGCAGAGTTAATTCAGAAGGCCTCCGGCAGTATTCGTACAGCGCTGGCAACGAGCTAGCTGAATTCTGATTGGATAAAAGCTCTAATTTAAAAACAGCAACACTGGAGCCTATTATGACCTGAAGAGAATATGATGAATACTTTTATATATTTATGGAAAGTCAATTAAAAATAAAATTTACTATTAATTAATGATCATTATTTGTGTTCGGCCACCAGAGAAGGCCATGCTGGCCCTGATGACGGTTGTGTTGATCGTGACCCTAAGACGGAGGGAAAGCTTGCAAAGTGCAAGTAAAATGTACTCATTAAAAAAAAAAAAAAAAAAAAAATACCGCGTCAGGAAAGTTCACAGGAAGCGACGCATGTTTAGGAACGCAACAAAATGGGCTGGTGTGAAAAGCATCCTGATTGCCAATCAAGGACAGATGAGAGAGCCGGCGCTCAGAAAAGGAGGCAAACAGGAAATGGAACAAAAATAAAAGTGCTGGGCAGGAAATAAAACACCAGAAACTAACAATCAATGTTAGGGGACGGCGTGGCGCGGTTGGGAGAGTGGCTGTGCCAGCAACCTGAGGGTTCCTGGTTCAATCCCCACATTCTACCAACCTCGTCACGTCCGTTGTGTCCTTGAGCAAGGCACTTCACCCTTGCTCCTGATGGTTCGTGGTTAGGGCCTTGCATGGCAGCTCCCGCCATCAGTGTGTGAATGTGTGTGTGAATGTGGAAATAGTGTCAAAGCGCTTTGAGTACCTTGAAGGTAGAAAAGCGCTATACAAGTATAACCCATTTAATGTCATAAGAGATCTTGACAGTATCATTACTTTTTTTTTTTTTTTTTTTATCAAACACGCCTTAAAAACAAGCCACCATAGGGTCATAGAAAGTTATGACTGCACTTTGATAAAGAAGGTGAGAAGAGGGTGAAAAGTGTCTGCATGGTAATCGCCTCCCATCCTCAGTATTGCGCGATCATTCAGAATAATTACTACATTCAAAAGAGATTGCAACATTATGCATTTGAAACAGGATATAATGCCCTGAGTTTCCTGCTCCCTCTGTATTAGTCACATACTGTAAATGTGTAAAAAGAGACATTTACACCCACATAGGTTCATTTTGCGCACTTCTGGGGAGAAAAATACTGAATACTAAGTTACGTGTCCATAATTTAAACACGGAGAATGTCCTGGACCTGAAGAATAGTGTTAGTGTACATTATTTATCACTTTGTCTTGTGTGTACAGCACAGTACTGACATGACGACTTCAAGAACGGTATAGCAACGCCCTCTAGTGGCTGCTCTGGGTAATTCAGCACTTGAAGCAGCAAAAGGTCAAAGGACCATTACGTGCACTTGATCCATACACCCATTTACTACCGCTTGTCCCTTTTGGGGTCGTTTTTTTTTCTTCCAAATCAGGGGTGTCATTGAGGGCCACATCACAGTTATGGCTGCCATAGGAGGGCCGTAACAGTACGAAATAAATATAAATGTATAAGGATTCACCTTATGATATTATTACACATTTGAATATGCATTTAATCATTTTATGTTTTTACACAGTGTGTAAATATATATATATGTGTGTATATATATATATATGTGTATATATATATATATAAACATACATATATATAAATATACATATATACACACACATATATATAGTATATATATATATATATAAATATATACACACATACAAATATACAGTGGGGCAAAAAAGTATTTAGTCAGCCACCGATTGTGCAAGTTTCCCACTTCAAATGATGACAGAGGTCTGTAATTTTCATCATAGGTACACTTCAACTGTGAGAGACAGAATGTGAAAAAAAAAAATCCAGGAATTCACATTGTACAAATTTTAAAGAATTTGTTTGTAAATTATGGTGGAAAATAAGTATTTGGTCAATAACAAAAATTCAAATCATCCATCCATCCATCCATTTTCTACCGCTTATTCCCTTTCGGGGTTGCGGGGGGCGCTGGCGCCTATCTCAGCTACAATCGGGCGGAAGGCGGGGTACACCCTGGACAAGTCGCCACCTCATCGCAGGGCCAACACAGATAGACAGACAACATTCACACTCACATTCACACACTAGGGCCAATTTAGTGTTGCCAATCCACCTATCCCCAGGTGCATGTCTTTGGAAGTGGGAGGAAGCCGGAGTACCCGGAGGGAACCCACGCATTCACGGGGAGAACATGCAAACTCCACACAGAAAGATCCCGAGCCTGGATTTGAACCCAGGACTGCAGGAACATACACATATACAAATACATATATATATATATATATATATATATATATATATATATATATACATACATATACATATATATATACACATACATATATACATTTATATACATATATATACACACATATATATATACAAATATATATATATATACATATATTAATACATATATATATATATATACATACACATATATATATACATATATGTATATACATACACATATATATATATATCTATATACACACATATACATATACACATATATACACACAAACACACACATATATACACACACACACACACACACACACATATATACACACACACACATATATACACATATACACATATATATATATATATATATATATATATATATATATATATATATATATATATATATATATATATATAACAAATCAAAGTTCCAAAACGCCGTTTTAAAAACATGCGGCGATTGCGTGGAAATCTAAGAGCGCATGCGCGGTTTTGTTGACGTATAAGGGGGTGGAGTCTAAAAACGTCACTTCCGGGATCTGCATCTGACGTGTCTAAAAAGTGTTTCACGCTACAGAGGTGGCTCCAACTCGTGGGGGGGTTTACTTTCTATTTAAGTATTTGGGTGAGTTATGACACGAATTACACGATGGAAATGACATTTTGTGGCTGTTTTTTGGCCGGTTCTCGTAATCGATCGGCCTTTTTTTGTTTTTGTTTTCTAACGCTTGTGCTTGCCAACGCAGGTTGACGTGGTGTCAAGATGCTAGATTTCTTCACCATCTTCAGCAAAGGGGGCATAGTGTTGTGGTGCTTTCAGGGAACCGGCGTGACGGAGTCCTTCACCGGGCCTGTCAACGCCCTGATCCGCTCCGTCATCCTTCAGGTGAGCCTCGGTGTTAAAAGTGGAGCCCTTGTTTATAATCTGCTGGCAGCTAACGCTGCTAATGCTAACAGGTAGCAGCACACGTAGGCGTACTGTGACGTCATTGTTATTCACTGTCGTCACGTCATCCAAACGTCCCTATTGGGAACTTAAATATTACATTGAGTTAGCTCTTGATGTTCTCGTGTGTTTCTGCTGCCAAATTCCCTGATGGGTTTTATCTATTTATCAGTACTTGTTTGTTTACAAAGTTTAGGCAGTCATAGATGGGTTTTATGTTTCTTCTTACACTTGCATAACCTTTCAGTATGCTGCTAATCCTTCTTTTTTTGTGCAACATGATCCAGGAGAGAAGTGGGAATAACTCTTTCAACCACGAGGCCCTGAGTCTTAAGTATAAATTGGACAATGAGTTCGAGTTGATATTTGTGGTAAGTAGAGATGTCCGATAATATCGGCCGATAAATGCTTTAAAATGTTGTATCGGTAATTATTGATATCGGTTTCAAAAAGTAAAATGTATGACTTTTGAAAACGCCGCTGTACAGAGTGGTACACGGACGCAGGGAGAAGTACAGAGTAGTTGGATCTCCCAGTCGTACTTGCCAACCCTCTCGATTTTCCCGGGGGACTCCCGAATTTCAGTGCCCCGCCGGAAAATCTCCCGGAGCAACCATTCTCCTAAATTTCCACCCAGACAACAATATTGAGGGCGTGCCTTTAAGGCACTGCCTTTGCGTGCCGGCCCAATCACATAATATCTACGGCTTTTCACACACACGAGTGAAATCAAGGCATTACTTGTTCAACAGCCATACAGGTATCACTGAGGGTGGCCGTATAAATAACTTTAACACTGTTACAAATATACGCCACAGTGTGAACCCACACCAAACAAGAATGACAAACACATTTCGGGAGAACATCCACACCGTAACACAACATAAACACAACAGAACAGATACCCAAAACCCCTAGCAGCACTAACTCTTCCGGAATGCTACAATATACACTCTCCGCTACTCCCCAACCCCCCTTCCCAAATTCCAAGCTGCTGTTTTAACGCATCTTAAAAAAAAATAATGCACTTTGTGACTTTAATAATAAATATGGCAGTGCCATGTTGGCATTTTTTTTCCATAACTTGAGTTGATTTATTTTGGAAAACCTTGTTACATTGTTTAATGCATCCAGCGGGGCATCACAACAAAATTAGGCTTAATAATGTGTTAATAATTCCACGACGGTATATATCGGTATCGGTTGATTTCGAAATCGGTAATTAAGAGTTGGACAAAATCGGGTATTGGCAAAAAAGCCATTATTGGACATCTCCAGTGGTAAATGTGTGGTAACTTTGTAAAAGTGAACAATCCATAATGTTCTTTTTTTGCCTGTGTTTCCGATTCAGGTGGGTTTTCAAAAGATCCTGACGCTGACCTACGTGGACAAGTTCATAGATGACGTCCAGCTGCACTTTAGGGACCGTTATAAAAATGAACTGGAGCAGAAGGGAGCCATGAAGCTTCTCAACAACAGCTTTGAATTTGATTATGACTTCAAAATGCTTCTTAGGTAAGAAGTAAGCTTTACACACACCTCCACTTAAAAGTCTCTCAATAAATCAAATATAATTTATAAAGCACTTTTCATACACACGCATATGGCACAATAAAATGATTTACACCAAAAAAAAAGAAATTAAAGAAGAAAATATATACACAGCACTATTGACAATACAAAACAAATCATGGCATTAAGGGAAAAAACGCCACATTTGAGGTGTCCACACTGGAGTATAACGAACTAAAATGGACTTTAATCCATCCAAACCAATAGTACAAAATATCTGTAAAAAATATATAATTAAAGCATACCGGTAATCTTAAGAGAAGATGGAACAGCGGAAGATGCGTGTGCATGTACGAGCCAGTCTGCCCCACAATAATAGGATAGCGGAAAAGAAGGAACTTCCTGACTACAGCGTCAGAAAACAATGGTGAACCCGCACATATCCGTTTGGGTAAATTCATACCATATATATGGATAGTTATCTCATGTCACACTTGGAAAAAAAATGTCACCAAATTGAGCCAATTTGAAATGGCCGGTTTCCCAAAGGTGGGAAGGAAGGCAAGATTGTTTTATAAATATCTACGCCATGTTGCCAAGGTTGGATTAAAAATGTCAGGGACTTATGTTTATCCCAAATAAACAAGAGCAGGTACCAATAGGTAAGAAAAGTTAGTTTTGCATAATGGAGCCCCTTTAACTGTTAACAATTTGCCTATCGTTCACAATCATGAAAGATGGATTTGTTTTTTTTGCATTCTAAATATTAAATACATGCGATCAAAAGTTTGCTTACAATGGTGCCTATGAGACCCACTAAAACCATCCAAACACCTCTATTAAGGTTTTATGTGCATGATATAAGTATATGTAGTCACAGACGCGTTTACAATAACATTTAATATTTACGTATTATAATTTTAAGAATACGCGCCGCATGAATTTCAAAAACGCATCACAAAGTTCATATTCCCATTTAGGGGAAGAATGTCTCATAATCCTCGTGAATAAACCGGTGGAGGGAGCGGGGGGAACAAGCGCTTTTTGTGTCGTTCTGGCCAGTTCCAGGTCTAAAATGGCGGTCAAAGTGTCACAATATGTCGGATTACCTACTCAGCCATCTACTTTCCAGGTGAGAGGTATAATTTATGATCTACAATAAACTTACAGGGAGCAGGGAAGTGAGGAAGCAGCAGGCCACTCAATGTAAACAAAAGGAAAGGGAAGTGATTACATTGCCACTATAAATAGTTTGTCTGTGTTAGCGCTAATAACAATATCACTATTATTTGGCTATAATTCAAGTCACAAAATGTAAATGGAGTATTGTTGGCCTTTTTTGAATGGTTATCAGATTTTATGGGCTGAATAGTGCAGTTCCAATTGGCTTTGCTGTAAGTGAACTTTTATTTAAGATGATTCAATATTTAGAATGCGTTAAAAAAATCAATTTGTCGTCATGACTTTCATAATGATTGTGAACGATAGGCAAAATACCCAAAAAAGGGCAGTTTACCTTTAACTACAGTGGAACCTCGATTTACAAAGTTAATCCGCTCTTGAACAGGCTTTGTAAATATAAATGTTCTTATATTCCTTTGTGAATAATGTTTTCCAGCCTGGACAAAGGTTCATATTTTAGCTAAGGTTTGTACACTTTAAAAACAATATAAATCATTATATATACACAGTACTGTATCTCAAACAAACACATCAAGGGGGAGATGGATAAATTTACATTTATTAACAAACTAAAAAAAAACTAGCTAGCTATACTGTTCTTCTATGCAGTTCCCATGCCGACACGCACACACGGTCACCAACCCTGTAGTGTACCCACAGTTTGACATCACAAAACTTCTTAACTCTTACCAGTTACAATAAGTAGGATTGAAAAGAAAATCCACTTTACCTTGTTAGTTATTCTTCTTGGCGTAAACAGAAGGGCAGAGGAGTGGAGGCAGTGTCGGCAACGCTGTGGATACTTCCAAAACGTTTCAAACCACACATCGCTTGTCCATTGCTTTCTTTGGACTCACATTAAGCTAGCAAAACAAGAAAAGTGCTGTGTGAAGGCAAACGAATACTTAAAAAGTGCACAAAGTAACAGACAGCACAGCAGACTGAATGAGCATTGGGGATTGATCAGCCCAGGCCACAATGGGTAGATGAAATGTTCGTACACTGACAAGGTTTGTATACCAAAGCAGATTTTTCTTTGGTCTGTGGTTTATGAATGGATAAGTTTGTACATTAAGGGGGTTTGTAAGTCGAGGCTCCACCTTATATTGTACTGAGCAGCCAGGACAGATTTCACTAGAAGCTCAATTTCTGGTTCTATGGTTATCACTTTTACCCCTTTGCAAATAATGGGAAAAGGTTGACTAATGTAGTTTTTATTCCAATGTTTTTTATTTGTGAAAGGCGTCATGCACATTTAAACTTTGAATATTTTCCGACAGAGAGGCAGAAGAGAGCGGCAAAGCTCGAAGCCCTGCCCCCATGCGGTCTTTTAAGGAGTCCGAGAAATCCCAAAAAACTGTGAAGTCAATGATTGAAACAAAAGGTGGGGACAAAGGAAAAGAACAAGGTAGCAAGAAGAGCAAACATACCAAAAAAGAAGGTAAGTGATGTTTAATTTCCCCTTGTTGTTGTGTTTTCCAACAATTGATAGGTTTTAGAGGTGCCGGCACAATAATGTATTGGTAGAGTGCTCGACAAAAAACATTTGAGGCCGGAATTTTGACAGTTTAAATCCTTTTAGTACTTTAATGCTAATGAGCGGTGTGTGTTAAGTTAAAGTTAAAGTACCAATGATTGTCACACACACAAGGTGTGGTGAAATTTGTCCTATGCATTTGATCCATACCCTTGATCACCCCCTGGGAGGGGAGGGGAGCAGTGAGCAGCAGCGGTGCCGCCCCCGGGAATCATTTTTGGTGTTTTAACCCCCAATTCCGACCTTTGATGCTGAGTGCCAAGCAGGGAGGTAATGAGTGCCATTTGTATAGTCTTTGGTGTAACTCTGCTGGGGTTTGAACTCACAACCTACTGATCTCAGGGCGGACACTCTAACCACTAAAGTTAAGTTAAAGTACCAATGATTGTCACACACACACACAAGGTGTGGCAAAATTATTCTCTGCATTTGACCCATCACCCTTGATCACCCCCTGGGAGGTGAGGGGAGCAGTGGGCAGCAGCAGTTGTGTGGCTCTAAAAAGTGCTATTGTGCGTTGTATCCACTTTTTACATAAATGTACTTAGCAAATGTAATAGATGCCATACACATGTGAAAGTAAAAACTTTAGAATATTGTGTAGAAGTCAATTCATGTCAGCATTTCAACTTCAATCAATCAATCAGTCAATGTTCATTTATATAGCCCTAAATCACTAGTGTCTCAAAGGGCTGCACAAACCACAACACAAATCACTACGACATCCTCGGTAGGCCCACATAAGGGCAAGGAAAACTCACACCCAGTGGGACGTCGGATTTGAAACTTCAAATTTGAAAGAAATATGTGATATAAACTCATCATATATCTCGCAAAGTGAGATATGTCAAGCTTTTACTTGTTGTTACTGATGATCATCATGGTGTACAGATTTTGAAAACCCAACATTTTCTGAAATTTTCATTTGAAGGTTTTTATCAACTTCAAGCAAACACATCAAAATTATATAAAAATAAGTCTTGAAATATTTTGAGTTGCATGTTATGAGCCCACGTCATATTAGTAAATCTATTATTTGCACAACAGTCAACTGTTTTGAGTTTCACCGGTATCACATACGAGGCAACATTATCAGTGGTACAGGAGGACATAAACGTTAGCAACACTAGCACAACTATGTACTGTGCCAACATTATTTTAATAGCAACATGACGCTAGGTTAGCTGCTGAGGATTCACAAAATTCAAAAGTACAACTATGTCTGTAGCTGATACAGGTTTTTGGCAGGCTTGTTTTAAGATGTGTAGTGAAGCCTTTTTAAAAATGTTTCTTTTTATTTTTTTACAAAAAAAGTGGTGGTGACATGTACGAGGTGGGGCTATCTAGCTACAGTTAGGGGTGGGTACATTCACAAGCAAAGTTTTTTTTTCTTTTTCTTAACCTGTTAAGGCCCAAGCTGTTTGTTTACATGGTTTTTTCCATTTTTCTTTGCTGTTTGGGCTTATTGGACCCTAATTAGAATAAAAAATTAAAATCATCTTTTGATATGATGTATTTAGTCCATAAGTACACAAATGTGCACTTCATGTGTAGTGACATGCAAATTTTTATTTTTACACTTTTTTTTTTTACAAATGCCATTGTATTATTTTACTCTTCTGACACCACCAGATAGCAGTATAAGTGTCCATATGTCTGCATAAGACCCCAATTCAGGAGTGTACACAATTTTGAAAATAAGAGCTAAAAGGTGTTGTCTACTCATGTGGCCACTAAGGCCTTTAGAGGTCCGGCATGAAAATATGACCTTTTGAGCGTCTCTTTTTAAACAGTTGCGTGAAAAAGCAAAAAAGATGATGTCTCATAATTGGTGCTCATAAACACATTTTACTTTTGGAGTGTCTTTAAAGAGTCCATTTTAAGCGCGGAATACTTACCGGCTGTGTCCAATATCTCCTGTTTCAGCTCCTGCTGCAGATGTCGTGAAAGAAGGCAAAGCCCCGTCTTTTGGCCAGAAGCTGGTTGAGAATGGCAACAGCGGCCTGACACCCGAAGAAATCATGCAGAAGAAGAGAGAAGAATTCTTCCGCAAGCGAACGGGGGCACCTCCTGAAAAAGTCAGGTTAGAGATGGTCATTGGCTGGGTCAGTACATCAATAGTTGGCAGTAGAGTTGGGCGATATAGACGATATACAGTAAATTATAGAAATGTGGGCGACGGTAGAGTTTTTAATACTTTTGTTGTATCGTGATAGCGCATGTTGATAACACATTCGAGCTGTGTCCCGCATATTTGACAGGAACAAGCGAACAAACGCGTCCTCGATGCACTGCAGCATTTGCTAACATCCCGAAACCACTTGTAAATCACTAATCCTTGCCTCCATGGCGGCGAGTAAACTTTCTTATCTCGGATTTCCCCTGGACGCGAAATGGCGGCGGACTCTTTCCATTCTTATTCAAGTCAATGTGTTAGTTTCCACCACCTCCTAGCATTAAATATACGCAGAGCTTCTATATTTGTCGGACGCCGCAACAAACCTGTCCAATTAGCTCAAATCTGCTTGTGTTGAACAGGAAGTCATGCACAAACACAATTTTTACTCTCAAAATAAAACAATCCGTTTCAAGGAAGATCGTATTTTACATTTTTAAACATCCTATTTGGCGGCAACGGTCATGAAGTCAAGTAGTCAAACGTTTTCAGATTTAAAGGCTTACTGAAACCCACTACTACCGACCACGCAGTCTGATAGTTTATATATCAATGATGAAATATTAACATTGCAACACATGCCAATACGGCCGGTTCGGTTTACTAAATTACAATTTTAAAAATTCAAGTTTCTTGTTGAAAACGTCGCGGAATGATGACGCCTATTTGTGACGTTTCGAGTTGGAGGGGACATATTAGCGCAGCACCACTAGCAGCTAAAAGTAGTCTCTTTTTATCGCGCAATTACACAGTATTCTGGACATCTGTGTTGCTGAATCTTTTGCAATTTGTTCAATTAATAATGGAGAAGTCAAAGTAGAAATAGAGGTGGGAAGCTTTAACTTCAGCCACCCAAACACACGGTGTTTCCTTGTGTAAAATTCCCGGAGGTGAAGCTTTACCATGGATCAGAGCGGTCAAGCGAACATGGATTCCGACCACTTGTCAACCGGCCGGTTTCGGTGAGAAAATTGTGGTAAAAGGTCGCCTCTTACCTGAGATCCGTGGAGCTTGCGCCGTCCACGTAGCTGCCGTGACTTCCCTCAGACACTGGCGTCAACACACCCGTGGACACACCCCTCCGACTATCAGTTACTATTTAACTCACTAAAACACCAGCAACACAATAGAAAGATAAGGTATTTCCAAGAAATATCCTAGTAAATGTGTCTAAAAACATCTGAATCGCTCACAATGCAATCGCCTTTTTTTTTTAAATCTTTTTTTTTAAACTTTTTTTATTTTTCTAGTCCTTCGCTATCAATATTCTCAGCCACAAATCTTTCATCCTCGCTCAAATTAATGGGGAAATTGTTGTTTTCTCGGTTTGAATAGCTCTTTTTGTTGGAGGCTCCCATTATAGATTATGTGAGGATGTGAGGAGCCCTCACACGGGTGACGTCATCGTCTGCTACTTCTGGTAAAGGCAAGGCTTTTTTATTAGCAACCAAAAGTTGTGAACTTTATCGTCAATGTTCTCTACTAAATCCTTTCAGCAAAAATATGGCAATATCGCGAAATGATCAAGTATGACACATAGAATGGACCTGCTATCCCTGTTTAAATAAGAACATCTAATTTAAGTAGGCCTTTAATTTCACCTTGCTGACACAAATGGATGAAGAGACGCTGATTTTGGCGGTCTGAAGTTAGAGAATAATATCAAGGCATATAACATGCAGATATATGGTGGCCTGTGTCATAGCCCAGCAATACGGGGAGCAGGAAAAGCAGGGGAGGGGTTGTTGTGACACGCTCGCCGGGAATAATGTTACTATTGTATTGTTACTTGCTACTAAAAAAACATTTTTTTTTCGAGGCAGAACTGTTGTCGATGTTGCCGTTCAGAACCTGTTATTAATGGCATGACCGAGTTTATTTGCTTCTGCTCATCTGAAAGGACGGAATAAACTGTGTGTGGTTCGCTTTATTACAACATCCCTGTGACAGGATTACGCACGCATTCGCAAAATCTTGTAAAAGTCTGCGCTATTTCGTTGTATGACAGAGCCTCAACAGATGATGGGTGGGGATTGTCGGACTGTGGATGGCAGTGCTATTCCGGGGTGGTTTCGTTCAGCAGCCGTTCCACATCCAGTGGAAGGCCGAGGTTACAAGCATCGTCACTTGAGGACAAGGAATATCTAAACATGCTTACTGCTAACTGGAAAGCTAGAGCTCTTTTAGTAGGTGGGCACATCGATACAAATGACAGTAACTATACCAAGTATAGTATCGGTCTATGGTTAGACCAATACTTTTTTATTGTCAAGAAATCTTTTGTCGTTTTTATTGTTTACTAGAGGCGTTAATCTTTGGGCACCTCATGATTCGATCTGATTCTGATTCCTGGGGTAACGATTGAATTCAGAATCAATTCTCGATTCAAAACCGATTCTCGCAATGTATTTGGTATAATAATTATAATGAAACCTTTCTGAAACAGATTACAAATCTTTTTTGAAAAAAAAATCGTGAAACCATTTACAATTGTAATATATAAGAATCACGATTCAGATGGAAATCAATTTTTTTTTGAGCACCCATATGGTTTACAGACTTAGGCGATGGTCACTGGACACAGGAGGACTTTAAGTACAGACTAAAGCAGGGCTGCATCTGGCTCTCAGATAAATCTTAGCACGATAGGTAATGAATAATCCCGCCGGTAATCACAGTGTTTAAATTAACCTTCAAAATATAAAACATTCTCATGCATTTTAATCCTTCCATCCTGTTCAAGAAGTTGCATTAATGGTAAGAAGTTTTTTATCAATTATTGGTTAGCTTCAGAATAACAATGGTATTATAAAGAATAAGAGACTTATTATACTCTAACAAATGTCGGTCCTACTTAAAAATGCACTTATTTATTTGGATTCGGCGTTTAAAAAATATTTTACGGCTCACGGAAATACATTTTTAAATATTTGGATTTCATGGCTCTCTCCGCCAAAAAGGTTCCCGACCCCTGGACTAAAGGATTTAAATCAGAGCAAATAGTATGAAAAAAATTTAAATATTTAATATATCGTTATGATACTGTATATAATAATGAAGCAAGGTTGCTCAGATGAAAGAGCAACCTTGCTCCCAGTGCCGGTCACACTGGTGTATGAATGTGAACGAATGTTTGGTGGTGGTCGGAGGGGCCGTAGGCGCAAATTGGCAATCATACTTCTGTCAGTCAACCCTAGGGCAGCTGTGGCTACAAATGTAGCTTACCACCATAAGGTGTGAAAGTGGAGGGAATGAATAATAGCTTCTCAGTCATCCGTGAAGTGCTTTGAGTCTCGAGAAAAGGCTATATAAAACTTAATGCATCATTATTAACAGTCATTGATTTTGAAAATTGTTTACCCACATTTTTGTATGACCGAAGACTTAACACAAGTGTAGCTGGAACCATGTTAGAACAGAAAATAGCCATATAAGTAAATAATAATTTTGAAAAAATACAAAGTCATGTAATATGTAGTCTCACATGTCAGCAGCCAAATTGGGAGCTATTTATATATATATATATATATATATATATATATATATATATATATATATATATATATATATACATATATACATATATATATATATATAGTTTTAGGTCATATCGCCCATCCTTAGTTGGCAGTCTTGCATTATGTAGTACGTAATATTTCTCTGACCGTGTCATCTTACTCCTAGTAAGTCTCCAAAGCCTCAGAAGCCCAAGGAGAAAAAGAGGCGTGTTTGGGAAATGGGTGGTAGCAGCACCAAGGACCTGGACTATAGTGATAGGAATGGAGACTGTTCTCAAAATGGCGGTGACCAAAACCAGGATGCACTAATTGACCCTGTACGTGAGGACAAACGCACACCACACGACTTGTTTGGAGTTCAACAGTCATCATGGGATATCTGCATGGCTTTTAGGGAATGCAGCTAAGCCCCATGAAGGGGGACTTGCTCTCTGTGGAATGTGATTCCAGTGAGGAAGAAGAGATGGAGGAGGAAGAAGAGAAGGAGAGAGTGTCTGTAAATGACACAGTCAAGACAAGGTACGCAATGTACTGACTTGCTTTTTAACCCGCTGGGGATTATTTAATTTTACAGCTATAGTCGCTCCAAGGCAAAAAAAAGTACTCTGGGAGTTTAGAGTCAACAAAACATGTTCGAATTCATATTTGTGTTACTTTTTTGCTAAATTCTCTATATCATAGTGAACATGTCATGACTTTTGGAGGCCCAGTTGAGTTTTTTATTTTGAAAGATTTAAATAAAATGAGTTATCCATATCGTGAATCTTAAAGGTTTTGGGTACTGAGGGAAAGATCTGGCCTACATATACATATTAAGGTTAGTAATAATTTGATGCATTAACATTTTTCGCTGTGTCATATTACAAACTTTATAGCAGTATAGTATAATTGGAACAAAAAAGTCCCCATGGACTGCCATTGCAACTAATTTGTGTTGACTGTCCAGTCATTACACAAAATAACCATGCATTTTCTAACTTCAGGGTTGCATTTTTGATAAAAAGAGTACACTTTGTCATGTTTACTGTCAGAAATACGACGGGACCATTTTGGTTAGGTGTTTGTTATGGGACCCTGATGTTATGCAAATAAAATAAAATAAAAAACTGACATAATTAGATCAAATGGGCATTCAAAGGGGTAAAATAAAAATAAGACATGTTTGCTATTTAATTTAGGACTGAAGTTGGTTGAGAGATTTTTTTCACTCTTAAGTCACACTATGACTATAAAATTAGTTTCAAGTTTATTTTTGATATATTAAAGTATTTGGAATGAAAGTTATGGGCAAAAAATATGGCATAAATTTACCTCAAAGGGCCAAAATGTCTGAAACATACACAGGTTTGATTTAACACAAACATCTTTACAAAAGATAATTTTTAAAATTCTTTTCAGCTCAAAAAAGAGCGGCGGTTTTGGGGGCATGTTCGGGATGCTGAAGGGCTTGGTGGGCTCCAAGAGCTTGAGCCTGGAGGACATGGAGCCCGTTTTAGAGAAGATGAGGGAGCACCTCATTGGTATGACATGGAGCCCGACTTCCTCCCATCATGCTTATTCACTCGTCATGCAGGCTTGCATGCTGAACAAGATATGTGTTTGCAGCTAAGAATGTAGCAGCCGACATCGCCGCTCAACTTTGTGACTCTGTTGCCAAAAAACTGGAAGGCAAAGTCATGGGCACATTCACCAGTCAGTTAACTTTAACCTATTTCAGTTAGTTACACAGCAACATTTACCAAATATTTAATTCATAAATGTGTCCGTCTGCTTCTGTAGCTGTTGCCTCGACAGTAAAGAAGGCGCTGCAGGAGTCGCTGGTGCAGATCCTGCAGCCCAAACGCAGGGTGGACATTTTGAGAGACGTCATGGAGGCGCAGAGCCAGAGAAGACCCTTTGTCATCACCTTTTGTGGCGTCAACGGGGTCGGAAAGTCCACCAATTTGGCAAAGGTACACCCTTTCGCACGCTGCCTGTAAGCGCAGTCCTGCTTCTTTTTGGCCGTGAGTACAGTACATTTACGCAATATAATCAGATGCAGAGATGTGTGGAAGGTTTAATATTAAAGACGCATTTGATTTTTATTGGTCGCATAGAGGCTTCATCTAGTGGTAAAAAAACGGATAGCAGGGATTTTGTTTCAAATATTATACTTTGCCACAGTGCAGATTTTTTTTTATAATGTTTTACGTTTTTGTAAAGCATATTCCAGTTTTTTGGTCCCAAATGAAGCATTTTATGCATAAATATGCTTCATTTGGTACCAAACAACAAAATATAAAAACTACTGGTACAGTAGTATTGACCAATAGGTGAGCCCAAACCAATCACAACGCCATGTTTAATCCAAGGCACTTTTGAATTGTGATTAATTACAGTAAATTAACTGCTTATATGATTTTAATTAACTTAAAAAAATACATTTTGACACAAATGAAATTTATTTGTCAGAATATCATACAAACATTTTTTTTTTTTTTTTTACTAATTATACGTAGTTTATTTGCTCAAAATTTAGTAACGGTTCTAGCTGAAGTCCATTCAGGGGGTGTATTTTGAAAGGAAATTTGTCGTGCAGTCATCTTAGGACAGACGTACGCATTAACCTGATCACAGACCATATCATTAGTATAATTCACAGTTGAGGTGCCTTCGTTGGCCACCAGATGGCGACCAAATGGCAGCTATCAGACCTCTGGCTGCTTGTGTATGATATGGATGCACCCTTTCTTACCAAACAAGTTGAAAAACTTATTCAGGTGTTACCATTTAGTGGTCGATTGCACAGTTCATATTCTGTACAATCTACTAGTATACGTTTCAATCAATCAATCACAACCTATAGCGCTTTTCAGGTAACCATCTGCGGTTAAAGCAAAGAAAGACGGGAAAATTGTGTGTTTTTTGTGGTTAATCACATGTTAACTCAAGTTTGAAAACCCTAATATATACAGTACAGGCCAAAACTTTGGACATACCTTATCATTCAATGTGTTTTCTTTAATTTAATGACTATTGTAGACTGTCACTGAAGGCATCAAAACCATGAATGAACACGTGGAGTTATATCACCATTCTTCGTAAAGTGCATAACTCAAACATGTTTTATATTGTTTCTTCAGAACAGCAACCCTTTGCTCTGATTACTTTTTTGCACACCCTTGGCATTCTCTCGAGCTTAAAGAGGTAGTCACCTGAAATGGTTTTCACTTCACAGGTGTGCTTTTAGCTAATAGAGAGAATGCCAATAGTGTGCAAACCAGAAATTAGAGCAAAGGGTGTATATATATATATATATATATATATATATATATATAGTTTATACATTTTTTTACCCTTTCAATGTCAGTCTAGTGTTTGACTTGCTCTTCTGTTACCGATTTGCAGTATTTGAGCTGTACCGAGAGTCAAAGAAAGCCTGGTTTTATCAAATCATATCTCTAATTCATTTATTTCCTCAATTTCTTTCTGTTTTATGTATTCGCTTCTGTGTGTTCTGTCCTGAACAAAACAGACGTCGTGTTGTATCTTTACCTCGCACTAGATGATGTAATCGGTTGCTGTCCAATGTTGATAGCGAACCTTCACTTCCCATACTTGTCTTCTTTCTGGGCTGTTGATAAAGCAATGTACAACGGTACATTTTTACACGTCGAAAAACTAACATTAAAGTGCCGTAAACACACAGCATCAGCTTACAGTTGGTAGTAGTCATGGCGCCTTGTAGTTACGAAGAGTGCCTTTTGACCAATCATTGAGATCGCCTAAATCTGAGTTGGCCATACTCTTTATACACGAGTATTCGCCATTAGTCAGAAAAAAGGAAAATCACTATAGATACCTTTCAACTTAATGTTATTGTGGTTTCAGTTTGCAGTAATATTTTAGGCACTTATGTTACGTAGTAGAAGACAAACTAAAATATGACAATATTATCGGCTGATAAATGCTTTAAAATATAATATCGGAAATTATCGGTATCTGTTGGAAAAAGTAAAATGTATGACTTTTTAAAACTGCTCTGTACGGAGTGGTACACGGCCGTAGGGAGAAGTACAGAGCGACAATAAACCTTAAAGACACCACCTTTGCGTGCCGGCTCAATCACACAATATCTACAGCTTTTCACACACACAAGTGAATGTAAAGCATACCTGGTCAACAGCCATACATATCTCATGGAGGGTGGCTGTATAAACAACTTTAACCCTGTTATAAATATGCGCCACATGTTGAACCCACACCAAACAAGAATGACAAACACATTTCAGGAGAACATCCGCACCGTAACACAATATAAACACAACAGAGCAAATACCCAGAATTTCTTGCAGCACTAACTCTTCCGGTACGCAACAATAAAACAATGCACCTTATATTCAGCGGGGCATCACAACAAAATTAGGCATAAAATAATGTGTCATAAGTCCATGACTGTATATATCGGTATCGGTTGATATCAGAATCGGTAATTAAGAGTTGGACAATATCGGAATATCGGGAAAATGCCATTATCGGACATCTCTAAAGAAAATAGCTGATTGATGCAATGCTACACCCTTATTAAAGTAAAAGTTAAAGTACCACTGATAGTCACACACACACTAGGTGTGAAATTACCCTCTGAATTTGACCCATCCCCTTGTTCAACCCCCTGGGAGGTGAGGGGAACAGTAAGCAGCAGCGTTAGCTGCGCTCGGGAATGGTTTAACATAGTTAACACAGTTCATTTACAACCACTTCTGGGTCTTGTGTGGTAGTATATGTTTATGTTAGAGGTAAGCATGATTGTACGGTTTATGTTTGCGTTTTAGTTGTTACGAAGCAAAACATGTCTCGATTCTAACAAAATTCCATACATGTTATAACCACACCTGTCCAGATCTCTTTCTGGCTGGTGGAGAACGGCTTCACGGTGCTGATCGCCGCCTGCGACACGTTCCGCGCCGGGGCGGTGGAGCAGCTGCGCACGCATCAGCGTCGCCTGAACTCCCTGCATCCTCCGGAGCGTCATGGAGGACGAGCCATGGTCCAGCTCTATGAGAAGGGCTATGGGAAGGACGCCGCCGGAATCGCAATGGAGGCCATCGCTTATGGTAATAAAAAAAACAAATATGGTCAGACTTATTAGTAAGCCATCCTTATGTACACCAAACTCACGTCGGCTCGTTGTTCATCCTCAGCGCGTAATCAGGCTTTCGATGTGGTGCTGGTGGACACTGCCGGGCGTATGCAGGACAACGCCCCCCTCATGACAGCCCTGGCTAAGCTCATTGCGGTCAACATGCCAGACCTCGTCCTGTTTGTCGGGGAGGCTCTGGTGGGCAACGAGGCAGTCGATCAACTGGTAAAACCATTCAGACCTAAATAGAAAAGTCAGTGTTTTACTTGTATTTTGTCACTGGGTCCACCAGAGGGCATTGTTGTCCCACAAGTTGAGATAAAAATGGCACATACTAACCTCTTTATTGGGTCATCAGGTCAAGTTCAACCAGGCTTTGGCAGACCACTCCATGTCTGACAAGCCTCGTCTCATCGATGGAATCGTCCTCACCAAGTTTGACACCATTGATGACAAGGTATTTCATATCAATTGTTTTGTTGTCACTGTCGACAACTCAACGCATGATTTTTCTGCCTCCCTCTTAAAAGGTGGGTGCTGCTATCTCCATGACTTACACCACAGGCCAGCCTATTGTGTTCGTTGGCACCGGGCAGACCTACAACGACCTGCGTAGTCTCAACGCCCGCGCCGTGGTCAGCGCCCTGATGAAAGCTTAAAAGAACAACAGGCTGCATGTCAATGGTGTTTGTTGGTGGTTGTACTGATCAATACCAGTCTGCCCACCTTCTTGCGGTTAATCTAAGGAGTGTCCCGTCTCATTGCTCAGGACATTATTCTGGATGATCCAGAGGAGCTTTTTTTTGTTGTTGTTGCTTTTTCTCTTTGGGCCAAAATCAAAGTACCTCATCATCGTTTTGACATACTGTAGCTGACTAATGGATCTCGGGTTTATTCAGTAGGAACTACAAACTAAATATGGCAGTCGTCCCTTCTTGGTGGAAATAAATAAAAAGGTCAGGTTGACAGCAGCTGTCTGAGCAAAGCTTAGAGACCATGGTGCCTATTTGTCCTCTGTCGTCATAGTTACCTTTCACAACGGGCAGCGTGATCCATCAAGGACACATGGAACTAATCTTACTCAAGAGGAAAAGATGGGATTGGGTTTAAATGCACGCAAGTTTACATTTAAACGGGTTGATATCAGAACTTGAAAAAACCTGAAAGGTGACTCGACTAATTTTAGTTGATACTTTTTTTGTTCTTTATAAAGGAATGATTATTTTATGTATCAAACATCTCCGCCCCTCTACCCCATTTAGTTGTGGTAATGCAATATGAAAGAATAAAGTTAATTTATAAGAATGTAAACATTTCTAAATAAAGCTGCCGTGTCAAAGGAAGTCTGTGATATCTGTATGTAAATCAGAACAGCACAAAAACGGTGGGATACCAAAAGCTTTATTTTTGAAAATAGTACGTATAAATACTATACCACAAACACATGCAAGAATTTTGAAATACAAAAAAAAATGTTAATGAGTGGCAAATAGGGTTGCTACTTGCAGGGAAGTGCCCTGCAGTAGATTGTGTAACGTGTTGCAAATGTGTCGTCGTGACATAATTTACGAGGCCGATCCTCCACACTGTACAAGTTGTGCTGTGCACGTGTGTGGCAGGCAGGACCCAGCTTGAAGAACGCATGAGTACCCAGTCACATAACCATGGGAGAACAGGTGTGGCAGGCAAATTCATGTACTGAATCATCCACATGCCTCTTTCTACACAATGTGACGACTCACCTGATCAATATCATTCTGTACTTCTACTGAATTTCCCTTTTAAATAAGTAAAAAAAACAACAAAAAAGACATGTTCCACAAAACCAGCAACTATGCTTCCAGTAGACTGATCCCCTGTCAGAGGGAAATGTCTGACACTGATCCCGACTGTCAAGAATAAAGGTCTGTGGCAAAAAGAGAAAGTGGAGTAAACATTAAAACAAAATCAGTTTTGAACCGTGAAGCCCACTTCCACGTGTGCTAGAACGCAAAGTCAGCTGAAACAAACAAACAAAAAAAGAAGCAAAAACAGGTCACCATGTGACCTTCAAGGGTACACAACGTGCTCTACCAACATGCAGTAAGACAACATTGAGACGTGTCTGCTTAAGTGGCCACACAGCTGAGGAAGAAGCATTCATTCCTAACCTTGAAGGAGGTTTTTCTGAGTGGTAAACCCGTTCTGCTGCTCGCCACCGTTTTGTGAGGTACACCCTGAAAACACAAAGAAACTTTATAAATACATGCTGACCCATCAGAAAATGGGATTGAAGCAGGCCTTTTTCCAAAAAATCATTTAGGGATTATAGCCGAGTGAAAGTATGTTTCAATACTTGGATACATTTTATGACACTGAATAATGTTTCTTACATAAACTGTCAAAATTAAAGTAAAAATGAAAACACAGCTTCACCACTTTAGTCGGAAATTTTGCCCTTAAACTTTTCTACGACTTTCGCTTCGGACTTCTGTTTGTCTGATGTTGTCGTTACTGCCACATGTGGGGGAAATGTGTATTAGAAGTAGGGCCGGGCGATTTGGCTTTTTTTTAATATCTCAATATTTTTAGGTCATGTCACGATACATATCTCGATATTTTGCCTTAGCCTTGAATGAACACTTAAAACATATAATCACACCAATATGATGATTCTGTGTCTACATTAAAACATTCTTGTTCATACTGTATTAATAAATGCTCATTTTCAACTTTCATGCAGAGAGGGAAATCACAACTACCGTATTTTTCAGACTATAAGTCGCAGTTTTTTTTTCATAGTTTGGCCAGGGGTGCGACTTATACTCAGGAGCGACTTATGTGTGAAATTATTAACACATTACCGTAAAATATCAAATAATATTATTTAGCTCATTCACGTAAGAGACCAGACGTATACGATTTCACGGGATTTAGCGATTTTGCTAAACGTTTAGCATGTCCTATATGTTATAGTTATTTGAATGACTCTTACCATAATGTTACGTTAACATACCAGGCACCTTCTCAGTTGGTTATTTATGCGTCATATAACGTACACTTATTCAGCCTGTTCACTATTCTTTATTTATTTTAAATTGCATTTCAAATATCTATTCTTGATGTTGGGTTTTGTCATATAAATTTCCCCCAAAAATGCGACTTAATAACATTTATAAACATATAAGTCAGTGCCACTTATATATGTTTTTTTCCTTTTTCGGGAGGTGCGACTTATATTCTGAAAAATGCGGTAAGTCAATTGACCAAAACTGTATTTATTAAACAGTTATTAAGCAGTAGCACAAACATTCATGTCATTTCAAAACAGAAAGTGCAAAATTGTAAGAGACATTTTAAAACAAGCTATTCGTGCACTTTAGTGCATGATGTCACTAAGATGACATATCAAAACAACACTAAATTAAAGTGCACTCTTTGTACAGAACGCCATTACAATAGTTTAAAACAAAGTGCACTTTTGTGCATGATGTCACACAACATATTTCAATAACTGTCAAATACAAATGAGCTGTATAATAGGAAATCAAATAGTGTATGTCCTTCGCTATGTGGTAGGTTCCTGCGGACGTTATCTCCCTCTTGTTGACTATATTTTTCATACGGTGGTGATCTGGAAATGGTTTCCTCGGCATTTTGTTGGTGTGGCACCAAACGGAGATGTTGACATGCAGAGTTTCAAACACTCTTCATTCTCTAGCAGGTGACTTTTCAAATGATGCTAGATATTGGTAGTAATGCGACTTTTTGTAGCAACACTTTTGCCCCACACTTGACAAATTACTGTTGTCTGTTTGACATATTCCAGCTTGAAGCCAAACCACCGCCAGACGATGGACCCCCTGCTGTTTTTCTTGGGAAATAATTCTTCCTTCATTTGTTACCAGAGTCGCACCTTCTTTGTCTCATATTAGCACTAGCACCACAGCTAACGTTACCCATGCCGCTACCTGTCTGCGAGGGCGTATACGTATGGGACGTATGTAAGAAGGTGCGCTTGTTTTAGCTCTCTGTGAGAAGTAGAGACAACAAAGAGTGAGAAGAGCCTGTAGTGTAAAGCCCGCATTTCAATATCGAACAGAGACAAACGCGCGATATATCTATCGCCCAGCCCTAATTACAACTGAGTACAAGAGCTGAGAAACAAGATATTTTTGGGCGGCTCTCAAGCAAGCGCTCACAGCCCAAAAATGGCCCAATGGTGAAGAAACACTGCTCTATAGGGTGTCCTGGTGTTTTGTTTTTTTTTACAAACCGACAGTACTGCAAAAAGACTAGTCAAATGTCATTCATATAAGAGGCGTGTACTATTGTTTTTAAGGAGCTAATGCAAATATACAAGTCAAAGATCCTTGAAAGGAAATTCTCGACATAACAGGGTCCTCTGCTGTTTTTATGAACTTACTGTAAAATAGCTGGCCAAAGATCCTCTAAATCAGTGGTTCTCAAATGGGGTTACGCATACCCCTGGGGGTACTTGAAGGTATGCCAAGGGGTACGTGAGATTTTTTTTTTAAAATATTATAAAAATATTAACAATTCAAAAATCCTTTATAAATATATTTATTGAATGATACTTCAACTAAATATGAATGTAAGTTCATAAACTGTGAAAAGAAATACAACACTGCAATATTCAGTGTTGACAGCTAGATTTTTTGTGGACATGTTCCATAAATTTTCATTTAAAAGATTTATTTTTTGTGAAGAAATGTTTAGAATTAAGTTCATGAATCCAGATGGATCTTTATTACAATCCCCAAAGAGGACACTTTAAGTTGATGATTACTTCTATGTGTAGAAATCCATATTTATAATTGAATCACTTGTTTATTTTTCAACACGTTTTTAGTTATTTTTATATCTTTTTTTCCAAATAGTTCAAGAAAGTCCACTACAAATGAGCAATATTTTGCACTGTTTTACAATTTAATAAATCAGAAACTGATGACATAGTGCTGTATTTTACTTCATCTCTTTTTTTCAACCAAAAATGCTTTGCTCTGATTAGGGGGTACTTGAATTAAAAAAATGTTCACAGGGGGTACATCACTGAAAAAAGGTTGACAACCACTGCTCTAAATGACAGCTGCTTTATTGTTTTTAAGAATCTAATGCAAACATGTCTTGAGTTTTGAGCCAAACTTGCTGGCTGGTTAAATGTAATTCATGGGCTGTCAGTGAAATATCCTAACCAAGCATGCTTTTGATGATCAAAGTAAAAGGCAACAATGCTCAAAGCTAATTTAGGGAAGGAGTAAACTGAAGGCAGTCATGTACAAGTCTAAAAAGTATACTTATATTTACAACCATGTCAAATAACCCAACACTTTGAATCCCTTGAAAAACTTACAACTTTGCTTAAAAAGTAAATACCATAACTTTTTGAAACCTCTTAAGTAAGGATGGTAATCGAACATCAGATCCTAAGTGTATCAATTCATTGGAATCGCTTGCCATTCTGTGTACCAAAGACGTCATCATGCAACGTGCGAAGTGATGTCAGACAGCAACATGGTGGTACGAGGGCGGAAGATAAACTCTGAAGTTTGCCAACATTTTACGAGAAAAGATTGCAACAGCGCTACTGTAATAATTCCAAGGTTGCCATTTGATCAAGGAGGACATACGAGAAAAATGCTGAAACATTTGAACTTACAGCATGCAATAATTATAAATTAATGTTGGACTTACAGCATGCAATAATTATAAAAATGAATGTTAGTTTTTGAACCGTGACAATCTCATCCCAGGAAGCTGCAGTAGTCTGTACTAAAACCGCCTATAGTGTTAGCACTATCAATCCCATCCATTGTCTACCGCTTGTCCCTTTAGGGGTCGCACTATTACCTGCTAAATTGAAATGAATGCCTTCTCATTCAGATGAGCACGAGGAGACATATTCTGACTGGTTTGTAGGCAAGACGTCACCGTGTCAGAGAAGAGTACCACTCTACCCGGAACGATCAATGAACAGTGACTAAGTTTGTGGTCAAAAGCTTGAAACAATTTGCTACGTAGATTATCCTTTTTTCGGTCGGTGAATGTTCAATTGTAGTCAGAAAAGTTGTTTGTTTTCCTTCAACATTTCCACTCAGTGAGTCATTATATTATACAAGTTGAACGCATACAATGAGAATATCGTGTAAAAGCCCATTCATGTCAGCAATTCAACTTCAAATGTGAAACTGATATGTGATATAAAGTCATTACATGCAAAGTGAGATATCCATCCATCCATCTATGTTCTCCCAGACTTCCCTCTCTCCAACCACTTCGTCCAACTCCTCCGGAAGGATCCCAAGGCGTTCCCAGGCCAGCCGGGAGACACAGTCTTCCCATTGTGTACTAGGTCTTCACCGAGGTCGGACCGGAGGCGTTTGGGTGGCATCCTGACCAGATGCCCGAACCACCTCATCTGGTTCCTCTCGATGTGGAAAGCAGCTGCTTTACTTTGAGCTCCCCCCGGATGACAGAGCTTCTCACCCTATCTCTAAGGGAGAGCGCCGCCACCCTGCGGAGGAAACTCATTTCGGCCGCTTGTACCCGTGATCTTGTCCTTTCGGTCATAACCCAAAGCTCATAATAATAGTAACGTAGATCGACTGGTAAATTGAGCTTTGCCTTCCGGCTCAGCTACTTCTTCACCACAACGGATCGGTACAACATCCGCATTACTGAAGATGCGACACTCATCCGCCTATCGATCTCATGATCCACTCTTCCCTCATTCGTGAACAAGACTCCGAGGTACTTGAACTCCTCGACATGAGGCAAGATCCCAAAGTGAGATATGTCAAGCCTTTATTTATCATCATTTTGATGATCATGGCTTACGGTTTATGAAAAGTCCACATTTTCTGAGATTTTAAATCCAAGGTTTTCATAAGCTGTAAGCCATTATCATCAAAATTTGTATCAAAGGTAGGCTTAAAATATATTGATTTGCATGTTATGAGCCTGTGTCGTATTAGTTTCACTTTGTAAATCTAAACAAACCTTTGCACGATATATTTTCGATGCAGATGACAAAGATTCTTTAAAGTTTTAAAAATGCTACAAAATTCTTCTGTAATTTCCAAGTTGTATTTTGTTAAATAGTAAAGTTTTTTAATTTTTAATTTTCAAAAGGATTTTCCTTTGCTGTGCACATTTTAACACCTCACTGGTGGCTTTGTAAGGTCATCCATCCATCCATTTATTACCGCTTGTCCCTTTTGGGGTCGCTGGAGCCTATCTCAGCTGCATTCGGACGGAAGGCGGCGTACACCCTGGACAAGTCCCCACCATATCGCAGGGCCAACACAGATAGACAGACAACATTCACACACTAGGGCCAATTTAGTGTTGCCAATCAATCCCCAGGTGCATGTTTTTGGGAGGTGGGAGGAAGGCGGAGTATCCAGGTCATGTTACCACTAAATAAAATTGATGCTTTTGTTATCTTTTTTCCCCCATTCAATAAGATAACCGATAAAGAACCGAATCGCGATAAGCTGAATCGAAAGTGGAATCGGAACCAGAAAAATCTTATCAATTACTATCCCTACTCCTAAGGCAAAATCACATTTTATTTCAAATCCATTGTGCTTGTGTTTAAAGGCAAAGTCATCAAAAACCAAATTCTTAATACCAGACTGTTTATGATCTGTGATTCATATTGTTGAAAACTGTATCTGTGAAAAACACCAGGCCAAAATTACATTGCAGAGTGTCTGTTCGGGTTCAATCAAAACAGATAAAGCAGTGTGCAATTACGGAACTTTTAAACAATTCATTGTACAAGAAGCCAAGACAAACCCTGCAGTGGCAGTTTGACGGAACCACAAGGTGCTGACTCACCCCAGCCGTTGGTTGAAACGTCCCGTAAGCAGATCTCGTTGGCCAGCCGCTCCAAGTACTCGGGCAGATCCGCGTACTCGTCCCCGTAGGAAATGACTTTGATGCCCTTGTCCAGCATGTTGTCGCGCAGCTTCTTGAACTCGCCGACGTCCTCGCGCCGCACCAGCATGAAGTGCTCCAGGTCCGACTTGTGCTTGACGGCCTCGAGGAACAGAGCCTGGAAGGTCGTGTCGTCCACGGTGCGCCCGCAGCCCAGGAAAACAAACGATTTGGTCTCATATAGCTTTTGGATCTCGCGCTGTTGGAACCAAGATGGGAAAACATGTTATTTATTTCTCATGTGGCTGACACATGTAGACTCTAATACTGGAGATGCTATGGCTCCAATTAACACCACCTAGACACAATTAACCCACAATTAACAACCCCTCCCCATTTACTGTTAATATCTGCTTACTTACTCTTTTAACATGTTCTATCGACACTTCTGTTAAAATGTAATAATCACTTATTCTTCTGTTTTTTTGATACTTTACATTAGTTTTGGATGATACCACAAATTTGGGGATCAATCCGATACCAAATTGTTACAGGATCATACAGGACCGGTATAGTACTGAATATGATTCATTAGTATCGCGGTACTATACTAATACCGGCATACCGTAGAACCCTACTAACAATACACACCACTTGTGGAGATGTCAATGACGGAGTTTTTTCTTTTAAAATGTTGCAACCATTCATTATAAAATCCATACTATTAGAATATAAATTAATTTAATTCAATTTAAAAAATGTGTATTGCAATAAAATAGGAAGAAGATTCCTATGGCCCCACAGTTTATCTGTCACATAAAAAGTGACAATTTGGAGGTTTATACTTTCTGCTTCAGCCCCCAAATGGCAGTAGTGTTTTGAATATCTTAAAATGTGTTTTGTGGCAGTTTCTACTTTGACCACAGCGTCAGTTGCTATGTAGAGTGGCACTATCCATAAATTTCAGCAGACAGCATTTCTCTCATGCACTCGTCTAAGGCGGATGATTACTTTCAAAAGGAAGATACAATTACATTTCCCGATTCCTTGTTACACATGCAAAAGTTGCGTGGATTCCAGGAGTGTACGTGTCTTTTAAGAACACTGGCACAAATTTGAGCGCAAGCTGCAACGGACGCATCGTCTATCCACAGTGCAAAAGTACAGCGCTCGGTGCCAGCGGGCGAAATTATGTAATTATGTAGACATGCCAGTATATCAAAAATGATACGAAAGACTAAGGCTGGGCGATATATCAATATAATCAATATATCGCGGGTTTGTTTCTGTGCGATATAGAAATGGACTATATCGTGATATTCGAGTATACGTTCTCACACAGTTGCTTTTGGCTGCGGGCATTACACTACAGGCTTTTATCACTCTTTGTTGTCTCGGCTTCTCACAGATACATAAAACAAGCGCACCTTCTTACATACGTCACATACATATACGCCCTCGCGGAGCAGAGAGGTAGCGGCATGAGGAACGTTAGCTATGGTGGGAGTGGCAATACGAGAGAAAGAAGGTGCGAATCTGGTAACAAATGAAGAAATAATTAATTCCCAAGAAAAACAGCAGGGGGTCCATCGTCTGGCGGTGGTTTGGCTTCATGCGGAAATATGTCGAACAGACAACCGTAATTTGTCAAGTGTGGGGCAAAAGCATTGCTACAAAAAGTAGCATTACTGCTAAAATATGTAGCATCATTTGAAAAGTCACCCGCAAGAGAATGAAGAGTTCTTACTCCGCATGTCAATATCGCCGTTCGGTGCCATACCAGCAAAATGCCAAGGCAACCATTTCCATATCTTCACATTATTAAAAAAATAGTCAACAACAGAAGGAAATAACGTCCGCAGTAACCTACCACGTAGTAAAGGACGAACACTATTTTATTTCCTATTATGAAGCTCATTTTTATTTGACAGTTTTTGAAATATCTTGTGTGACATCATGAACAAAAGTGCACTTTATTTGTTTTAAACTATTGTAGTGGCGTTCTCTACAAAAAGTGCACTTTAATTTAGTAATGTTTTGATAAGTCATCTTAGTGACATCATGCACAAAAGTACACTCATAGCTAGTTTTAAAATGTCTCTGACAATCTTGCACTTTCTCTTTTGAAATGACATGAATGTTTGTGCCACTGTTTAATAAATACAGTTTTTGTCAATTGACTTAGTTAGTATTTCCCTCTCGGCATGAAAGTTTAAAATGAGCATATATTAATGCAGTGTGATGAACAAGAATGTTTTCATTTAGACACATAGAATCATCATACTGCTGTGATTATATGCATCAAGTTTTCATTCAAGGCTAAGGCAAAATATCGAGATATATATCGTGTATCGTGACATGGCCTAAAAATATCTCGATATTAAAAAAAAAAAAGGCCATATCGTCCAGCCCTACGAAAGACTTTGATTACTCAATTTAAGGAGAGCTTCTTGTGTTATAGCCGTATAAGTGACATCCTCCTCGGCCTCGGAGGTGCCAGTGTGCGGCGAACACCCGCTTTAGCCATGAAAATTGGCATGAGGCTGCACACAATTCCATGTCAACATCAGTCTTGAGCGAGCTCATCTTTGGAGTGAAGCATGCTGTACGCCAGGTTTTTGTGTCTAAGCAAGCTTGTTGCATAAGGGCCCTGAAGCCCATTGAGCACCTGGAGGGCATCCACGAGCGAAAAGAAGGAAAGTGGATGGGCGTAACAAGGATTCCAGTAACAAACACGCTCTGGTGAATTCCAAGTCAATTAAGACACTGCTAGATGACAAAGGTGCCCACACTAAATAATTACACCATTTGGTTCACTGTAAGCTGTACTAAGACAATAATGAGAGTGTTGACTTATTTTAAGTGGACAGTAAATCGATACAAGCTGTTCACTGACTACTAAATTACTAGAGTGCATTCGAAAAGTATGTACAGGGCTTCACTTTTCCCATATTTTGTTACGTTACAGCCCTATTCCAAAAATAAATACATTCATTTTTGTCCTCAAAATTTTACGGACAATGCCTCGTTCTTAATGACAATGGGAAAATGCTTTTTTAATTTTGCAAATATATTAAAAATAAAACATGTCAAATGCATAATATGTATTCACAGCTTAGCTCAATACTTTGTTGATGCACCTTTGGCAGCAAGTACAGCCTTGAGTCTTTTTGAATACGAGCCACACCTATCTTTGGGCAGTTTTTTCCAAGCCTCTTTGCAGCATTTCTCAGGTTCCATGAGGTTGAATGGAAAGCGTTGGTTTTCATCCATGATGTCTCTGCACATTGCTGCATTTATTTTTCTTTCTATCCTGACTCGTCTCACACTTCCTGTCACTGGAAAAACATCCCCACAGCATGATGCTGCCACCACCATGCTTCACTTTAGGGATGGTATTGGCCTGGTGATGAGCGATGCCTGGTTTCCTCCAAACATGACACCTGGCATTCACGGCAAGAGATAAATCTTTGTCTCATCAGGCCTGGGAGTTTTGTTTCTCATGGTTTGAGAGTCGTTCAGGTGCCTTTTGGCAAACTTTTTTTTTTTACTAAGAAATGGCTTTTGTCTGGCCACTCTACCATAAAGACCTGATTGGGGGACTACTGCAGAGATGGTTGTCCTTCTGGAAGTGACAATTGGGTTCTTGGTCCCCTCTCTGACTAGACTAAGATGATTGCAGCAATGTACAGAGACATCCTGGATGAAAACCAACACTTCCCATCCAACCGAACGGAGCTTGAGAGCTGCTGCAAAGAGGAATGGGCAAAACTGCACAAAGATAGGTGTGTTGACCACACTGTCTGATAGTTTATATATCAATGATGAAATATTAACATTGCAACACATGCCGATACGGCCGGATTAGTATACCAAATTGCAATTTTAAATTTCCCGTGGAGTTTCTTGTTGAAAACGTCTAGGAATGATGAAGCGTGCGCGTGACGTCACGGACTGTCAGGACATATTAGCGCAGCACCGTTTGCGGCTAAAAGTCGTCTCTTTTCATCGCGCAATTAAACAGTATTCTGGACATCTGTGTTGCTGAATCTTTTGCAATTTGTTCAATTAGTAATGGAAAAGTCAAAGTAGAAAGATGAAGTTGGGAAGCTTTAGCCTTTAGCCACACAAACACACGGTGATTCCTTGTTTAAAATTCCCGGAGGTGAAGCTTTACTATGGATCACAGCGGTCAAGCGAACATGGTTCCCGACCACTTATCAACCGGCAGGTTTCGGTGAGAAAACTGTGGTAAAAAGTCGCTTCTCACCGGAGATCAGCTGAGCTAGCGCCGTCCATGCAGCTGACGTCGACTTCCCTCAGAGACTGGCCTCAAGACACCCATGGATACACCACTCAGACTATCAGGTCCTATTTAATCTCACTAAAACACTAGCAACACAATAGAAAGATAAGGGATTTCCCAGAATTATCCTAGTAAATGTGTCTAAAACATCTGAATCCGTCCCAATGCAATCACCTTTTTGTTTTTAACTTTATTTTAATTTTTTTTTTCTAGTCCTTCGCTATCAATATTATCATCCACACATCTTTCATCCTCGCTGAAATTAATGGAGAAATTGTCGTTTTCTCGGTCCGAATAGCTCTTGCTGCTGGAGGCTCCCATTATAAACAATGTGAGGACGTGAGGAGCCCTCACCCTTGTGACGTCATCGTCTGCGACTTCCGGTAAAGGCAAGGCTTTTTTATCAGCACCAAAAGTTGCGAACTTTATGGTCGATGTTCTCCTTTCAGCAAAAATATGGCAATATCCCGAAATGATTAAGTATGACACATAGAATGGACCTGCTATCCCCATTTAAATAAGAAAATCTCATTTTAGTAGGCCTTGAAGCTTGTGGCATTGTATTTAAAAGACTTAAGGCTGTAATTTCTGCCAAAGGTACATCAACAAAGTATTGAGCATGGATTGACTGATTGAAACTTTTATTACTAAATTGCGCAGTTGAGTACGTATTCCGTACAATTGACCACTAAATGGTAACACCCGAATAAGTTTTATGACTTTACTTACTGTAACGTATTATTTTCGGGTCTAGCATTAAAAGATTACAGTTGGTAAAAAATGCGGCTGCTAGACTTTTGACAAGAACAAGAAAGTTTGATCATATTACGCCTGTACTGGCTCACCTGCACTGGCTTCCTGTGCACTTAAGATGTGACTTTAAGGTTTTACTAATTACGTATAAAATACTACACGGTCTAGCTCCAGCCTATCTTGCCGATTGTATTGTACCATATGTCCCGGCAAGAAATCTGCGTTCAAAAGACCCTGGCTTATTAGTGATTCCTAGAGCCCAAAAAAAGTCTGCGGGCTATAGAGCGTTTTCCGTTCAGGCTCCAGTACTCTGGAATCCCCTCCCGGTAACAGTTTGAGATGCGACCTCAGTAGAAGCATTTAAGTCTCACCTTAAAACTCATCTGTATACTCTAGCCTTTAAATAGACCTCCTTTTTAGACCAGTTGATCTGCCGCTTCTTTTCTTTCTCCTATGTCCCCCCCTCCCTTGTGGAGGGGGTCAGGTCCGATGACCATGGATGAAGTACTGGCTGTCCAGAGTTGAGACCCAGGATGGACCGCTCGTCGGGACCCAGGATGGACCGCTCGCCTGTATCGGTTGGGGACATCTCGACGCTGCTGATCCGCCGCCGCTTGAGATGGTCTCCTGTGGACGGGACTCTCGCTGCTGTCTTGGATCCGCTTGAACTGAACTCTCGCGGCTGTGTTGGAGCCACTATGGATTGAACTTTCACAGTATCATGTTGGACCCGCTCGACATCCATTGCTTTCGGTCCCCTAGAGGGGGGGGGTTGCCCACATCTGAGGTCCTCTCCAAGGTTTCTCATAGTCAGCATTGTCACTGGCGTCCCACTGGATGTGAATTCTCCCTGCCCACTGGGTGTGAGTTTTCCTTGCCCTTTTGTGGGTTCTTCCGAGGATGTTGTAGTCGTAATGATTTGTGCAGTCCTTTGAGACATTTGTGATTTGGGGCTATATAAATAAACATTGATTGATTGATTGATTGTTTGTTTAAGTCGGGGTCCACGTAAATCAATTCATGGTAAACACTGTGAACATTTGATGTTTTAGTTTTATCCATCCATCCATTTTCTTATCACATTTGCAAGTTATAAAAACAACAAAACCTATTTCATTCTCAATATGGGGTATTGTCTGTAGAATTTTGAGGACAAAATTAAATTAATGCATTTTGAAATAGGGTTGTAACATAAAACACATGTGGAAAGAGTGAAACCCTATAAATACTTTTCGGGATGCCCTGTAAATCATATACAAGTTAAATTTTTATAGTACTGTCCCTTGACAAGATGGCTTGTTGAATTGTGAAGGGTGTACTCACGCTAATGAGATACTGTACATGTAAATGTGGAAATAAGAGTATTGATACACTTACCATGACCTCAGTGTTCCTCAGTACATTCTGGTAACCAGCAGGGTGCAGTACAATACCGCACGGGTTAGTGTAAACACCGTGAATGTGTAGCACGCTTAACCTTCGCTTCTCCTGAGCCCACTCCAACACCTACACACACGCACACACACACACGCACACACACACAGACACTTAACAGTCGGCTGCACACGATCCTGTTCTGACTGGGTAAGGAGTGAAAAAAAAAAAAAACACCGATGGAGACAGACGTTATAAATACCAGGACTGAGAGGCAAAGTAATGGGTCTTTTATAAGAAAAGTCAGCGCATTGCTGCAAATTACCGGTACACTGTTTGTCTGGAGATTACCACATGTTATAGATAACTTTACACACAAGGCAAATATTGTCTGATAAGTAAAATTAGACATGTAGTTGCTCAACTTTCCTCCACTCGCTACAAGCAGAAATACTATTTAAGGACTCTACTGGGCTAATATTGACCCAGCAGGAACTTTAAAAGGATTTGAGTGAGAAACGTAATCTTTTTTTTTTTTTTTTACTGTATCTGCGCCTGACCTAATAATGAAGTGTTTGCCCATGTGCATGCTTTGTGACCTTTGCTCTGCTTTAAGAATTGCTGACTGGCTTTTAACAAGTGGCTAGAAAGATCAATCGCAGAATAGGACAAATAAAAAGCAGCCTTAACCTTCTTCTCATCAGTCAGGTCCAAAGACTCCAGCGTGGTGCCCTGGTGCGTGGCGTAGATCTCTAGTAAGTTGTCAAAGTTGGTGGTGAGGACCAGCGAGCCGCTCTCCATTAACTGCAGCACCGAGCGCAGTAGGTGCTTGCCGGCGTGCTCCATCTTGCACTCCAAGTCGTCAAACACCTCGTAGAGACAATCCTTGAAGAATGTGGAGCGCACGTTGCCTGTTCTCTGAAATAAAAATGTACAAACGAGGTCTGTGAAAACCATGCCCAAGAGGGTTAGGGAAATTCCTTTTTACACTTCCTTGGCTAATAGAAAATGTACAAGTCCATACATTTGATCATGTTAAAAGGGATTTTAAGTTAGCTACTGTTGATTATCAACAACAGCTAACTTCTTTTTACACTTGTATGACTGTTAAAATGTGACTTAAAAGACAGTGAGAAAAATGTTACTTAAAATTAATCACCTGGGCAGTAAACATTGTTTTTATGATAGTTACAGCATATGTAAGAGTATGCTAAAAAGCTATTTTCTCATTCCGTTACACCAGACCTGGGCAAATGAAGGCTTTTCAATCTGGCCCGCTGGACATTCCCCAATTCTTTTTTTTCGATATTTAAGATGGAAAGTGTAGCTGCCATTATGGCGTGCAGTGTTTTCTAATGACCGTAAATCTCCAACTGTACAAGGTATTTCAATGCTTGGAATTTGCGCTTTTGGACTACATACCAGTTACTATGGCAATCTAATTAGTTACTGTGGTCATCTAATTAGTTACTATGGTCATCTACCTCACAGCAGCTCAAATGAGCCACCAAGCAGTGTGGGTGGGAAGCGTTTCCATAGACGCGGAAGATGATTTCCACAACAAAGTTCTAAAGCTTAGTGATATATCATAATGTAGGTGGGTTTATTTTGTACCCTTCGTGTTCATATTTCACTGTTTGTTGCGTTTCACTTGATTGTAAAATATGTCGATCGAAAGAGGGGGTGTGACATTCATATTTTCTATATATTCAGTGTTTTATCCTTCATAGAAAAATTTAAAATTCCATTATGTTTTTTTAAGGCGGTCTCTCATAACGATTTTAGAATTCAATCAGACATTATTGTGAGGTTTTGTATTAGTGTTCCTAAAAATAGATATACCGGCCCCCAGACACATTTTCTTCTCTAAATGTGGCCCTCGAGTCAAAATAATTGCCCAGGCTTGCGTTACACTCTATATCAGGGGTGTCAAACTCATTTTAGCTCAGGGGCCGCATGGAGGAAAATCTGTGCACACGCGGGCTGGACTATTAAAATCATGGCATAAAAAAAAAAAAAGACAACCTCAGATTGTTTTCTGTCTTACTTTGACCAAAATAGAACAAACACATTCTGAAAATATTACAATAAAATATATTTAAAAAAAATAGCGGCAGCGGGAATGTTTAGATCCATGAAGGAAAGAAGAAAGTGAATGAATGTTTATAACTGAATACATTTAGAATAGAATACATACGCATTATAATGTTTTCTTTTGTATTATTTTTTAAAATGAATTAATGTTTATGAAAACCTTTTTCTAAAACACAAAATAGAATGTGAGATATGACAGGATAATGCATACATTTATTATTTGTTTTCAAAACGGTTCCACAAATGTGGGACTTTTTTAAAGCTTACAGTGGGACCCCATTTCTATATCTTGAAGTGGTCCCTGGGACTCTAGATTTGATCATTTCTATTGCAAACACTGATGAAGTATTGGTGCTTGCAAAACAGCAGCAAGCGGCTGTGGCTTGTGGGCCGATTCTAATACTAATGAAATATCATCCCGGGGACCAGAGATCAATCATTCGTGGGCCGGATCTGGCCTGCGGGCCTTGACTTTGACAACCCTGCTCTATATCAAGAACTTGTGCTGTGCAACAGACATGAATATATATCCCGATAGAGGTGATTCTATATCTATCTCACAATATAGTATTTTATTCTTAAAATTATGTATACAGTACACATAAAACATGGTCATTTTGCATATAGTTTCTCCTCTTATTTATGAAACACATAATTAATTTATAAAAAGCACAAGACAATTAAAAACGATAAAACATTTTTACTGCCAGGCCTTCTTTTCGGCAGTGAAAGAATAGAAGTGGAGATTAAACGTGTTCAAATTGCTTGCAACGACTCGTTGGTGGCATGTTTTGCAAAATAGCCTACTGCTGTTTGGTCGATGACTGAATTTTTAAAACACTAACAAAGGAGTTACTTATTTTTGGAATAATACCTCTATGGGTTTTGTTGGTTGAGCGTCCATTGTGCTCTCCGTCAGCGCATTGTTGACAACGATGTTACCGCCGTAAAGTTCTTTCAGTAACATTACCCGCAGCACAGATGTTAAAATTAAGATATAAACAGTAAATAATTATATCCGTGCAATAGATATTTTTGAATATATATATATATATATATATATATATATATATATATATATATCATAATATCGCACAGATCTAACAGGAACATTATCATGCCTTTTTTCACTGCATTAACTTTTACAGGAACTTTTTCATTTACCATAAATGAAATACCCCAAAACTACCTGGGTAAATACGCTTCCACAGGAAGTGACTCAGTTCCTATAAGTGAGGTGGAATTTTTGTACATTCTTAAATCAAGTCAGCATTATTTGTCAATTTCTTTACATGTAAAGACATACAAAGGAAGGAACTGTCCTGTCGAAAACTGATTGGTGGAATACAGTTAGTGAGTTCCTAAAACTTTGTCTTCAACATTTTTAGCCGGCTTTACAGTATGTGGAACAACGTGTTTGTTATGTATTGTTTATTCTCATTACAAAAAACATGACAATTGAGAGCAAGAAAAAGGAAAGGCACTTTAGACTAGCAGAATCATATAAGTGTGGCATCTGTGTGCTGAAGAACATGGATTTGTGGTACAATCAAGCAGTGTTTTTACTTAGCCGAAGTGTTTAAACTAGTTTCCTTCCAGTTTGATGTCATTTATATTATTTGTATAAACTTAATTTCAATAACGGAAGCTACGAGGAGTGGACTGACTCTTTTAAACCTATTTTCCAGGGGCATATTCACTCATTAGCTGGACTTTGAAGCGATAACCTGAGCTGCTCACCAATACTCCAGCATTGTTGTTTGAGGATAGATGTGAAATAGATCAGGGAGTAAACGAGTGGAATCAAATAATAACTACTTACTTTGTTATATGCCGTAATAGTAATCAATGACATGCCATTTGTGTAAGTATTAGTCTCAACACAATTAAACGGAATGCTACAGTAATGTTAAAAGGCTAATGCTATGGCTGATATGTTAATGTTGTTATTGTAAGATAAACACTGACATGTATTATTTATATTCTGTTGCTGAAATGGATCATAAGGACTCGCCTGACCCTCAAAAATTCATCATTTACTAAGAGGAGGACCTTTTCTTCCTGTTGGAGACTGTGGACAAAAGCCTACAGTAGCTAGCTGACTATTTGTAAAATGCGGTAAACTTTATTTTAAATCACATTGTTCCTCCCACTTCCAAAGACATGCACCTGCGGATAGGTTGATTGGCAACACTAAATTGGCCCTAGTGTGGTGAATGCTGTCTGTCTCTGTGTTGGCCCTGCGGCTTGTCTAGGGCGTACCCTGCCTTCCGCCCAAAGACCCTGAAAAGGACAAGCGGTAGAAAATGGACAGATGGATATCCTTTTGTATATTATTGCTTCGTATTGTAAAATAAATAATAGTAAAATAAAGATGACCTGTTAATATCTTTTTTTTTTTTTTACATGGCATCATGTAGAAGTATACTTTACCACTCATCCATATATGTCATCAGCCTGATTTGTATTAACTACCCTTGAGTTTCAAATGGGGAATAAACACAAACCACACTGATTTACAGAAACCTTTAGTTTCGGGAACTTAAAGTTCCTGAACTTTTGGGGGAAGAGGGCCTAATTGGTTGCTGCATTTATCCATTTCAACCTCTGTGTTTATAAGACAGCTTTACTTTGGAAAGTACCACCTATGACATATTTTTTATCATTCATTCTCTGTAGAACTTAGGGGATATGGTTGTGGGTTAAATCCCAGCTTTTCAGCGGGTTTTTTCTCTCTATTAAAATGAACCGATCTGTCCTAAACCACAACCATGCCACCTTCAAAGCCGCATGTTGTCTTTTTTGCATATGTGCTCAATGAGATCTTTGGAAATAACTGGCAGTACACTGTAAGCCACAGGTAATAATGTTATGAAACAATCTCATTGAAATTCCGTCATCGCTGTGCTTTAATTATAGTAATCAGCGTTGACATTTGCACAGACTTTGAAGTGTTGTTTTTGTATCAAGTGGCAGTCTACCATCATAAAAACACAGAACTCTAAATTCAGCCTGGACTGGTCTTTGTAACACACTCCTACATATCATGTAAGACAGGGACTCTAATTGGATTGAACTTGAGTTCACAGTGTTACTTATCTACTCATCATGTGGCCTAAATAAAGAGGGCATCAGGTGCCTTGAAAGGAACAAATATATGCAGTGCAACCACACACAGCATGGTCACTTCTGCCCAAAATGTCATGTGAACAAATTAGGCCGAGAACGAACATAATAATCAATCCTGACTTGGCTACGCAGTAAAAGGTGCAGTAAAAGTGAATAGCAGCTAAGAATAGCAATGTAAGCTTGCGTAGTGACCAAGGTGAGCCATGCACAGGGAGATGCTCCACTCTCTACCGCTCTAATGGGCTAAACAGCTTGATTCCTTTCCACAGGAAGAACCCCATTAACCACATCTAGTAGTGTCTATGGCAGCCAAGCTGGTGGCTGTGGTTGTGTGTGTGTTTTATCCTTAGGCCATCTAAGGACTTAAGCAAACAGCAAATTAAGTGCAAGTAAACGAGTCTATTTTTGAAAACCGACGGTCATTTTTGCCTTCAGCTGTTCCAACTAGGACGTACGTTACAATGTGCTCTTCTGTCTAAATACATTTTTCAAAATTCCAGTTTCTGAAAAAAAAAACATTTCTATGTTTGGATGATACAATGGATAACAGTAATTCCTCACTGAAATTAACTTATGGTCAGACGTTTTTTTTTATTTATTTCAAATAATCTCTTGGTGCTTAGATATTAGAAATGACAAAAGAAGAACATCTTCGCATGTATGTGCATGTACGAGCCAGTTTGCACCACAACAAAAGTAGATGAAAATAAGGGATTTTATTGACTTCAACTAAATAAAAACCACTGACTCGAGCAAACCTCTTTGGGGGTAAAAAACCTCTACCGTGTAAGGCAAAATACATCACAATTAGGGATGCAACAATAAACAGTATTAACAGTTTCAAATTAAAAGTATCGAAAAACCCAGATTGATAACTGCACTTTGATAAATTCACGGACTAACTTGCTAGCTTAAATGTTAAATACATTACTGTTAAAGCAACTGAGATATTCAACTGTGCACATTGAACTTACAAGTTGTGCTCTCTCAGAACAGAGTGGTTGTTCTATACTCAATATTACAAGACACAGGTCTATTTCTGGTGCGTTTAAGGACCGCTGAAAAGAGTTGGTCAAAGGCCCGCCAGAAAATGTAAATAAAATATATAATTATTTGTTAGGCACTTTTCATTTAAATAAACCTTAAAGTACTACAGTACAAACCAATTTTGAAAAACTATATAAAAAAATAACTTGGTCAAGGGATGTCAGTGTGTATAAGTACTTTTTGAGTACATTCAACAACACAGTATTAATAATGATAACCGTGATAATTTTGGTCACAAGAGACGTGATAAGAAATTTCCACATTGTTAAAATACAATTCTTAAAGTCTAAATGGTTCATCAAGAAAGAGGCAAAAGTGCCTCACACCAACATGGTTTAGATTAAAATTTTCAGGAGTTATTGGGATGTCAAATACACAAAAACAGGTGCCAACAGGTACAAACAGTATGGTGTATTTTGCATAATATAAAATCACTTTTATATTATGCAATCTAAATGTGTGGGCAAAACATTTTTAATACACTATAAATTATCCTCTATACCTTTAAGGAGTTCTAAGGGTAGAAATTGAGGTCTTGTGATAACACATGGCAGTAAAAATGTATTTCACTTGAAGGCGATTCAAATATTTGCAGATGTAATTAAAAAAAGTTAAAGTACCAATGATTGTCACACACACACACACACACACACACTGGGTGTGGCAAAACTTGTCCTCTGCATTTGACCCATCCCCTTGTTCACCCCCTGGGAGGTGAGGGGAGCAGTGGGCAGCAGCGGTGCCGCGCCCGGGAATCATTTTTGTGGTGATTTAACCCCCCCATTCTGAGCCTTGATGCTGAGTGCCAAGCAGGGAGGTAATGGGTCCCATTTTTTTAGTATTTAGTGTGACTCGGCCGGGGTTTGAACTCCCAACCTAACAGCCCAAATTATAGGTGTTGATAAGGAGCTCCTTGTTGACTTGATAGTTTTTTTTTCCTTTTTTTTTTTCCTTTGGTGTGCTTGAGAATGTTTGTTTCATAACCAAGGTGGGAAATAGTAAATATGTCTGACCAAGATGAACATGGTGGTTGAGGTCATAAAGTGTTGTTTGCTACCCTTTTTGTGAAACAAAGTGAGCTTTATCAGCATAAAAAAAATGCGATGAGACGTGACTAACACAGGAGACAAACGCTATCACGGACCACCCGGATCTGCCTGTTTCCAGAGCAGCCCTGTCCTATGGATAAAACAGTAGTGATCATACACACACACACACACGGACATGCACCCTGCATACACACACACGTAAAAGGTATTATTTTTCCTTATTTTTCGGTAATGCTGCGAATGAAATTTACAAGAAACAAAAGAGTAGAAATATTATAACAACCACAGGGTGGACAATTAAGTTATTTTAACAGGGTGGTAGCATAGCAATGAGCAAAACTGCTTAGTAAGATACAGCTAAAAAAGTCAACAGAAAGTTGAAGAAGATACTGCAATACAGATCGCAAATTGAGCTGCGATTATGCAAGGAAACTTCTTTTAACACATGAATGACATTTAAGAAAGTTTAAAAATTACTTAAATATGGCTTATATATAAAGTCAATGAAGACTGGACCTTTAACATTCATCAGCAACCTATAATTTCAAACAGGCAAATTCCAAAATAAAATGAAAATAGCAAACGTCGTACCGATTTATAAGACTGGAAACAAACACCAGTTTACAAACTATAGACTGTTTCTTTACTTCCCCAATTATCTAAAAATATTGAAAAACTGTTTAACAGATTGGACAATTTTATAATTACAAATGGAACACTCACACACAACCAATACAAATACAGAGCCAGCATTTCAACATCAATAGCATTATCTGAAATAACGGAAGAGACTACAAACGCAATGGATAATAAAAAGTTCATGGACTTAAAAACATTTGACATAAGCAATCCTGATATCCTCATAAACAAATTAGAATGGCATCGAATCATAGGGTTGTTTTTGAACTGGGTAAGAAGCAACTACAGTAAGAAATATGTGAAGATAAGTAAACACGCGTTTACAGAGCTGAAAATATCTTGTGGCGTATACTGGGACCACAATTGTTCAATCTTTATGTAAAACGACATTTGTAAAGTTACAAAAGACTTAAAGTTAGTATGATTTGCATATGACACGACTGAGAACACACAGAAGCGAATACACATTAAATAAAAAAGAAGATATTAAAAAATGGTTTGACGAAAACAAACTTTCTTTGAATTTCAACAAAACTAAAATAATGCTATTCGATAACAGTAGATGGGAAAGTCAAATAAATACCATGACCATATATTGAAAGGGTAAAAGAAAACACATTTTTGGGTGTAATAATATACATTAAAATTAACTGGAAATGTCATGTAAAAATATACAACAAAGTAGAAAGAAACAAGTCAATAATTAATAAAGCAAAATACCCCCTGCAAAACCTGAAAGGGACAAGCGGTAGAAAATGGATGGGATGGTTGGATGTTCTGGACATAAAATCTCTCTATACTGCTTGTAAGTGTTCACATATTATAGTTAGTGTAGAAATATGGGGAAATAACTACAAAAGTACACTTAATTTACTAACAGTGTTACAAAGAATATTAGTTAGGATAATACATAATGTTGGACATTAAAGAACATACAAACCCTTTATTTATTGAATCAAAATATATTTAAATTGAACGACTTGGTGAATTTACTAACAGCTAAAATTATGTACGGAGCAAACTATAACCTGCTACCCGAGATTGTACAATTCTTCTTAACAAAAGATGAGAAATATAACCTTAAGAGGAAAATCTAATTACAAACATTTGTTTGCATGTACAACACTGAAAATATATGCCATATTAGTATGTGGAATTAAATGATAGAATGTATTGAGCAAGGAAATCAAACAAAGTACTAATATGATTCAGTTTTAAAAACTGTTCAAACTAAAAGTCTTCACAAAGTACAAAGAGGAAGAATTCTGATAAGCATTTTTATTTTCCAAATACATCATTTCATTCATCTCCTAAGTGATCTATAAATTAATTATTAATTTAAGAAAACCTTAAATCTAATATCTATTTATGTATTCAATATTTGTTCACTTACTTACTGTTTAATAATTTATTTACTCATGTATTAATTCACTGTCGTTTTACAAATAGAGAACATACAAATGCAACAAAACCAATATGATTCGAAACGGGGAAGGATTAATAAATAAGCTCTGCTTCTTCTTACTCATTTTTGGACATGCCATTATGAAACAACTGGAAATATGTGATGTATTATGTGTTGTTATTGTAATTATATAGTATGCATTTTCGAAATAAACTGAAACTTAAACTGTGGATTGACTTCCTGCGGCAACCAGATATGTCGTCCTGCACTAGAGGAGAGGATAAAGAGAATTATTTTGCTCAAATGTGTCGGCAATGGTTTGAGGAATGAAAACACTTGCCTTTGACTGTTTTCCAAACAGAAAAGAAGCCGGTAATACAAGGAAGTATTGATTTGTAAAAAAAAACAACACATGATCTAAATTATTGTCGACTATCAATGTAGGTCAATGTTTGTTGTCTGCACTTCTCACTGAATGTTCATAAAGGGAGGCTACTTGTTGGTGGTTATTCAGGTTGTAGACCTCTTTATATGATTGTCATATCTCCACTTGGTATCGATAAAGAAACATTTTCAAATTCTGAGAAACTTAATATCAACCTGATTTCGGAACAATGCTGGTCTTTTCAAGTGAGCAATTTTAAAGTGAAATGACCAAAAATGTGGATGGTTTGTGCTTGACTTCAACACGACATCTCCTAACTGACGTCAGGCAAAATTCCTTTAAGCATATGTGTACACATGTCTGACTTTCATAAATGAGCCTTGAGCGAGCCTCACTCTTTACTTCCTTAAAACACCAGTAAATAAAGGGCGAGCAGTTTTACATGATTATAGTTTCATTATGCAGCGGTTGACATGTTTTTACACTTGTACGAAGATTTGGAATGAATGTGATACATATTGTCTTGTTTTAAATGTGAGTAATTTTATTTTCACATTACTAGTTTTTACACTGACACAACAGATATGGATATGTAATGGTAAGAATTGTTTAAAACATTCTCTGTAAAGTTAAAGGAAGGTCTAAGGAAGAACAGTTTGACTCTGGAACAAATTTTGACTTTTCCTGATATTCCATTGTTTCACATAGATGTATTAATTTCTCTTGGCCTGCCAGGAACAAATTTAGACCACCACAAATAGATCTGGCGCTACCTTTGCTTATTAACCTGTTAAAATATATTTAAATGTAGCTTGTCCTTACAGCTCCGTACAGTAGATAGTATTGCAACGCTGCTTCTTAACACATCTGATACTCTAGCGCTGCAGATATCGTATATTTTAGTAATCGAGTAATCTATTGTTTGATAAATCATGTAATCGAATAAAACATATTTTTCAGTCGTCGCTTGTTTATGGCAGTTGATTTGATAAATGACCGCGATAAACACATTTCTGCGAAGTCGGAATCATTAATTATTAGTCAAATATTTGCATAACCAGAGCATAAAAAACTGTTTACTCCCTTTTAATATGTTTTTCTATATTATGGGAGCACTGTGGACATTAAATAACAGCTTTTATTCATCTTTATAAATGTATATATATATATATATATATATATATAGAAATTTGTTTCCATATGAGTTGGGAAATTGTGTTAAGATTTAAATATAAACGGAATACAATGATTTGCAAATATTTTCAACCCATATTCAGTTGAATATGCTACAAAAAAGTTAAAGTACCAATGCTTGTCACTCACATACTAGATGTGGCGAAATTATTCTCTGCATTTGACTATCACTCTTGATCACCCCCTGGGAGGTGAGGGGAGCAGTGGGCAGCAGTGGGCAGCAGCGGTGCCGCGCCCGGGAACCATTTATGGTGATTTAACCCCCAATTCCAACACTTAATGCTGAGTGCCATTTTTTTATAGTCTTTGGTATGACCCGGCCAGGATTTGAACTCACGACCTACCAATCTCAGGGCGGACAGTCTAACCACTAGGCTACTGAGTAGGTGACAACACATTTAAAGTTCAAAATCATAAAAAAAAAATTGTGTTCGCAAATAATCATTAACTTAAGAATTTGATGTCAGCAACACGTGACAAAGAAGTTGGGAAAGGTGTCAATAAATACTGATAAAGTTGAGGAATGCTCATCAAACACTTATTTGGAACATCCCACAGGTGTGCAGGCTAATTGGGAACAGGTGGGTGCCATGTTTGGGTATAAAAACAGCTTCCCAAAAAATGCTCAGTCTTTCACAAGAAAAGATGGGGCGAGGTACAACCCTTTGTCCACAACTGCGTGAGCAAATAGTCAAACAGTTTAAGAACAACATTTCTCAAAGTGCAATTGCAAGAAATTTAGGGATTTCAACATCTACGGTCCATAATATCATCAAAAGGTTCAGAGAATTTGGAGAAATCTCTCCACGTAAGCGGCATGACCGGAAACCAATATTGAATGACCGTGACCTTTGATCCCTCAGACAGCATTGTATCAAAAATCGACATCAATCTCTAAAAGGATATAACCACATAGGCTCAGGAACACTTCAGAAAACTACTGTCACTAAATACAGTTGGTCGCTACATCTGTAAGTGCAAGTTAAAGCTCTACTATGCAAAGCGAATCCCATTTATCAACAACACCCAGAAACAACGCTGGCTTCTCTGGGCCCGAGATCATCTAAGATGGACTGAAGCAAAGTGGAAAAGTGTTCTGTGGTCTGACGTGTCCACATTTGAAATTGTTTTTGGAAATATTCGACATCGTGTCATCCGGACCAAAGGGGAAGCAAACCATCCAGACTGTTATCGAAGCAAAGTTCAAAAGCCAGCATCTGTGATGGTAGGGGAGTGCATTAGTGCCCAAGGCATGGGTAACTTACATATCTGTGAAGGCACCATTAATGCTGAAAGGTACAAACAGGTTTTGGAAAAACACATGCTACCACCTAAGCGCCGTCTTTTTCATGGCGCCCCTGTTTATTTTAGCAAGACAATGCCAAGCCACATTCAGCACGTGTTACAACAGCGTGGCTTTGTAAAAAAAAGAGTGCGGGTACTTTCCTTGCCCGCCTGCAGTCCAGACATGTCCCCCATCGAAAATGTGTGGCGCATTATGAAGCGTAAAATATGACAGCGGAGACCCCGGACTGTTGAATGACTGAAGCTCTACATAAAACAAGAATGGGAAGGAATTCCACTTTCAAAGCTTCAACAATTAGTTTCCTCAGTTCCCAAACATTCATTGAGTGTTGTTAAAAGAAAAAGTGATGTAACACAGTGGTGAACATGCCCTTTCCCAACTACTTTGGCATGTGTTGCAGCCATGAAATTCGAAGTTAATTATTTGCAAAAAAAAAAAAGTTTATGAGTTTGAACATCAAATATCTTGCCTTTGTAGTGCATTCAACTTAATATGGGTTGAAAAGGATTTGCAAATCATTGTATTCCGTTTATATTTACATCTAACAAAATTTCCCAACTCATATAGAAACAGGGTTGGTGTGTGTGTGTGTGTGTGTGTGTGTATGTATATATATATATATATATATATATATACACACACATATACATATATGTGCACACACACACACACACACAGTTCTGGGTATGACATGCAGTCTGGATTTCATCAATTTGTATTAGTTACACGCGTTAAACAATTAATCAAAGCAATATAATATCAATCAAAGCTATTTTTTTCAAAGCCCTCCCTTATATGTTTGTGTTCAAACTTTATAAATAAACACACGCTGGAACTCTTTAAAATAAGTCAGTGGCTACTTTACAATCCTAAAAACTAGTGTAATTGTGTGATGTTAATGTTTGAATGATGGGTATGTCATCATCATCAGCCGTTGTCAGTCCACTGCTGAACGAAAGCCTCAGCATGTTTCTGCCATTTGGCGTACCTTTCATGCTGGTTATTAGCCTACACCTTCAACGCTGGCTTGGTGCGGGTTGGAAGGGGTATTTTATATCAGAGATCCTTCTCCTAGACTAATCGCCTTACTGGGCTGTTGAACTTAGTCTGTCCCTTTTGTTGTCCGCGCCCCATTTAACCAGGGACCCGCTCAGCTTTATGGCGCTGACCGCCCGCCAGTCACAAGAGAAGGTGCAAACGGTTCTTTGTGTGCATTTTATAGACGTTAGTTGGGACTCACTAACCCCACACACAAACTCCCATCTCATGCCTGGATGTAGTTTAACGTCATACCCAGAACACGATGGGTATGTAACAATACCTAATTAAGGACGTAAGTTTAAAAACCCATCACAAATAAAGTGAAGACTAATTTCAACGAAAATGATGGCCATCTGCAGCATCATTTGGGACACAATGGCCCTCTCTTGCACGAGTCAATGATTAAACTAATACATACTGAACCCAGCACCCCCTGCGACCCCATAAGGGACAAGCGGTAGAAAATGGATAGACGGATCCTGAACGGATGTGTGCCAATGGCTGTCTGCATTTGATAACTGTGACATTATTAGCAGGCATTAAAGTAAAAGCATATAATTATTGTCTTTGTAACAGTATCGAGCCCCAACAGTAAGATAAATGGAATGAACGGTCTTACCGGTGATAGTTTCTGAATGAGGTCATGCGCCACATGCACCAGATTTTTATCCTCCTGCATGTGCTTTTGGAAGCGCCGACTCTCCTCTTCTTCAAGTAAGTCAAAGTCATAGGCAGCATCGAGCAAGGCCTGGATAAGGCCTTTCCAGGAGCGGAGAGCAGGGACCTGGGGGGCTACTGCCGAGCTTATCCCGGTGCCAATCACCAAGACCAGCTCCGGGGCATGCTTTGTCTTCAGGCTGGGCAGCAGCTTCCTATTGGGATAGCCACACAGATCATAAAAGTTTATATACCTTCATCATGGCACATTGTCAATGAAATGAGTAAACGTGACTGATAGGCAACAGGAGGATCTGGTAAAAAAAAAAACTGGTGCAACAATATATATTTGGACATAAGTGCCCGACCTTTAGCAGAAAACTTTCCTTTGCAATGTCTGTGGGGCAACAATTCTGAGCAGTAAATCAAATAATTTGTGGTAAAACTAATAATTTGTTTTACCACCTCAAAACAAAACACGTCAGTATGTATTCTATTTCAAGTACTCGTAAACTACACTTGAATCATTTTCATTTTTTACAGCAGTCATGACTAATACTTTGAGTAATAGCTACCTAATTTTAGTATCCTTTTTTTTTTTTTAACAAGATTCTAGTTTTGCCTGTCTGTATCATGGGATTAATTTAGAACAATTCTGAAAAATTGTTGTAATATAATTGATATGCCCAATAATATATTGTGGCATATCCTGCTAATAACCAGCATCCTCTGCAATGGACATTTTGGTTTTTAAACAACGTCCCCCCCCTAAAAAAATCCAATTGACCACTGCAGAGGACACTGGTTTTCAGGAGGATACAAAAGGCTGCCAGTGCATTGTATACCACAACATGGATCACACGTCCACTTCTATTAGTAGTCAGGTTCAGTGACTTCTTTTTTACTAAAACCGACTAGCAATACATCTAGCATTTCTTTCTGGTGATAATATAGAATTTACTCTTGATGTCCGCAACAAACAGCGAGCTGCAGCAAGCTCGACGTCACACCTGCTTCGCGCTGCTGCTCCAGTTGGACTTTCTCTACTTAACAGCCGCCAATCTCCTCTTAATATTTGCACATTTTGTGGGTATATCTCGGATACATTAAAGTACATGCACATCGCAGAAACGCTGCCTTCTTTGCAGACAATCCTGTGCATATTGCCTACGTCGTCACGACATCCGGTTTTGGCAGCGCTGTTCCGGTGGTCAAAGTCTTTTTTCGGCAGCCAAGTTTTCGGTAGATCACTAGTAATTTCTTTCTCAAATAATAGGCTATATATATCCATTTATAGACCAACAATGGTAATGTTTCATATTTTTGTGGTTTTGATTTGATGTTCATTGTACCTATGATCACAAACAAATCGTCCGCGCCTGAAAGCGGATTTGGGGGAGAATGGAGAAGTTATTGTGTGTCTAGGAAAGCACACAGACACACATGTGTGCTCGGAGGGAATTGGTCTTTGAATTGGGCCTGTTGTTTGCATAAGATTGGCAATAAAAGTTAAAAATAGTGTTGGACTTCTGACTTCTCCGGGAGGCTACGATACATTAAATTACTTTAAAGGCCTACTGAAACCCACTACTACCCACCACGCAGTCTGATAGTTTATATATCAATGATGAAATATTAACGTTGCAACACATGCCAATACGGCCTTTTTAGTTTACTAAATTGCAATTTTAAATTTCCCGCAAAGTGTCGTGTTGAAAATGTCGCGGTATGACGACTCGTATGATGACGCGTGCGTTTGACGTCTTGGGTTGTAGTGGGCATTATTTTCCAGCCCGATCCAGGCTATAAGTAGTCTGCTTTAATCGCATAATTACACAGTATTCTGGACATCTGTGTTGCTGAATCTTTCGCAATTTCTTCAATTAATAATGGAGAAGTCAAAGTAGAAAGATGGAGCTTTTAGCCTTTAGCCACACAAACACAGTCGGTGTTTCCTTGTTTAAAATTCCCGAAGGCGAAGCTTCACTATGGATCAGAGCGGTCAAGCGAACATGGATCCTGACCAAATGTCAACCAGCAGTTTAAGGTGAGAAAATTGTGGCCACACTCCTCCGACTTTAGGTACTATTTAATCTCACTAAAACACTAACACAATCGGCAGATAAGGAATTTTCCAGAATTATCATAGTAAATGTGTGTAATAACATCTCCAATCGCCTTTTTTTTTTCTTTCTAGTCCTTTACTTTAAATATCCTCATCCACGAATCTTTCATCCTTGCTCAAATTAATGGGGAAATTGTCGATTTCTCGGTCGGAATTGCTCTTGCTGCTGGAGGCTCACATTATAAACAATGTGAGGATGTGAGGAGCCCTACAACCAGTGACGTCACGCGCACATCGTCTGCTGCTTCCGGTAAAAGCTTTTTTATTAGCGACCTAAAGTTGCAAACTTTATCGTCGATGTTCTCTACTAAATCCTTTCAGCAAAAATATGGCAATATCGCGAAATGATCAAGTATGACACATAGAATGGACCTGCTATCCCCGTTTAAATAAGAAAATCTCATTTCAGTAGGCCTTTAACTTGTTTTCATGTAAAGCAAAACTTATTTTTAAGGTGTCTTTGACGGCTTTAATTTTGCCGTAGCGGTACGCCATGATTAATTGATTAATTACGTTAAGGAGAAACCCTGGACATTAGGAAGCAGACTCCACCACCCACACGTGAACATCCAGGGATCAGACATAGGCCTTGTTAACACTGCAGGTCAGTTCTTATTTCTTTTCTCATATGTGACCTATATCAGATGTTTTCATCTCAGTGTGAATAGTGCAGTTCCGAATTTTCCATATCCGACCCAGGCCTCTTTGGTATGTAGATATAAATCAGATATGTATGTGATGCATCCTCAATGGGAATGCTCCCGCGCTCCGCTACAATCAAAAAGCGATAAGCGTCATAATTATTTGCCAAAATAGACATTTATAAAATAGATAGCTGACAACGGAGGTAAAAACAGGTAAACATTTAATATTTTAGAAAATCACGTGAAAGTTCCACCACTCCTGTCTCCAACTGCTGGGCCAAAAACACATTCTTCAAGCAGACATCCAAGCAAATATCTCGAAAAACTGCCGGAGCCAAAATACTTGTCCTCTTCCTTCTTAAAATTCTATGCACAATAATTTACTACAGAAAATGTTGCTATTTATTGCACATAATCCTTGAACTTGCCACAAATGCACCAGTACTGAGACCGACAAGAGCTGGAGCCATTTTTACTTCCGAAAACACTGCAGTGCGTGCGATGTCATGACATCATGTCCGCATGCGGGCCAGATTGCATTCACATAAGAAATCAAGTTTTTCTTTGTAAAATGAACGACCACTAAAAAGATCAGATTTCACAAAAAAACATAATTGGACATCCGACCCTGCGGTGTGAACATAGCCATAGAAACAGTGGACTGATTTAAATACCTTCATTTTTACCTCAGCAATAAACTGGACTGGAGTCACAATTATACCGCTGTGTACACGGAAAGTTGAAAGTCCTGAGGAGATTGGGGTCCTTTGGGGTGTGTGGGTCATTTCTGCGCACTTTTTATGATACTGTGGTGGCTTCTGCGCTGTTCAATGCCAGCCATCATTTGCTGGGGTGGGGCAGCACGGTCAGAGACAGGAACAGACTTTAAAAAAGTGATTAAGAGAGCTGACTCCGTCCTAGGCTGCCCACTAGACAGTACTTAGGAGTTGATCAACAGAAGGATGTTGACCAAGTTGACATCCGATATTGTCCAATCCCTGTCACCCCTTGCACGACATTGTGGAGGCCCTAAATACACTATATTGCCAAAAGTATTTGGCCACCTGCCTTGACTCACATATGAACTCGAAGTGCCATTCCTTTCCTAACCCATAGGGTTCGATATGATGTCGGCCCACCGTTTGCAGCTATTACAGCTTCAACTCTTCTGGGAAGGCTGTCCACAAGGTTGCTGAGTGTGTTTAGAGGAATTTTCGACCATTCTTCCAAAAGCGCATTGGTGAGGTCACGCACTGATGTTGGTCGAGAAGGCCTGGCTCTCATTCTCCATTCCAATTCATCTCAAAGGTTTTCTATCGGGTTCAGGTCAGGACAGCCAAGTTCATCCACACCAGACTTTGTCATGGTGTGGATGCATGGAGTGATGGTGTCCTGGAGCATTCAAAGTTCCTTTCACTGGAACTAAGGGGACAAGCCCAACTCCTGAAAAACAACCCACACCATATTTCTCCCTCCACAAAATTTCTCACTTGGCGCAATGCAATTTGAAATGTACCGTTCTCCTGGCAACATCCAAACCCAGACTGGCCCATCAGATTGCAAGATGTCGGCGACCTTTTTGCATAATTTGCTTCGGCATCTGCTGACTCCTCTCTGTCAGTTTACCTGGACTACCACTTGGTGGCTGAGTTGCTGCTGTTCTGAAACGCTTCCATTTTCTTATAATAAAGACTTTGGAATAATAAGGAGCAAGGACATTTCACGACTGGATTTGTTGCACCGGTGGGATCCTATGACAGTTCTACGCTGGAAATCACTGAGCTCGGCCCATTCTTTCACAAATATTCATGGAAACAGTCTCCACGCCTAAGTGCTAGATTTTATACACCTGTGGCTGAGCCAAGTGATTAGGACACCTGACTCTCATCATTTGGATGGGTGGCCAAATACATTTGACACACTTTAAAGGCCTACTGAAATGAGATTTTCTTATTTAAACGGGGATAGAAGGTCCATTCTATGTGTCATGCTTGATCATTTCGCGATATTGCCATTTTTTTGCTGAAAGGATTTAGTAGAGGACATCGACGATAAAGTTCGCAACTTTTGGTCGCTAATAAAAAAGCCTTGCCTGTACCGGAAGTAGCAGACGATGTGCGTGTGACGTCACGGGTTGCGAGGCTCCCCACATCCTCACATTGTTTACATTCATGGCCACCAGCAGCGAGAGCGATTGGGACCGAGAAAGCGACGATTTCCCCATTAATTTGAGCGAGGATGAAAGATTTGTGGATGAGGATAGTGAGAGTGAAGGACTAGAGGAAAAAAAAAAAAGACAGGGCAGTGGGAGCAATTCAGATGTTATTAGACACATATACTCAGATAATTCTGGAAAATCCCTTATCTGCTTATTGTGTTACTAGTGTTTTAGTGAGATTATATAGTCGTATCTGAAATTTGGAGGGGTGTGGCCACGGGTGTGGTGACCGCCAGTGTCTCTGAGGGAAGCCACGTTTCTCGACGAGGCGAAACAAAGGCAGCCGGTCGGGCCGGGCTGAGCTTTTTTTCCCTCTCCTCCACGGTGGAAGCATCCCACGTTCGGGGGCGGCCAGTCGGAGGAGGCAAGAGAGTCCGCAGCTTCCTCTTTGACAGGTGCACGAGGAACGACGCAAGCTCCGCTCATGTCTACGGTAAGAGCCGACTTCTTACCACAATTTTCCTACCGAAACCTGCCGGTTGACATGTGGTAGAGAACCATGTTCGCTTGACTGCTCTGTTCCATAGTAAAGCTTCACCTTCGGGAATGTAAATAAGAAAACACCGGTTGTGTTTGTGTTGCTAAAGGCAGCCGCAAAACACCGCTTCCCACCTACATCTTTCTTTTTTACATCTCCAATATTAATTGAACAAATTGCAAAAGTTTCAGAAACACAGATGTCCAGAATACTGTGTAATTATGCGATTAAAGCAGACAACTTATAGCTGGGATCGGGCTTGAACAAAATGTCCGCTACAATCCGTGACGTCACGCGCACGCGTTATCATACCGCGACGTTTTCAACAGGATACTTTGCACGAAATTCAAAATTGCAATTTAGTAAAATAAAAAAGCTGTATTGTTAATGTGTTGCAATGTTAAGATTTCATCATTGATATATAAACTATCAGACTGCGTGGTCGGTAGTAGTGGGTTTCAGTACAGCTTTAAATGGTAAATGAGTTGTACTTTAGCGCTTTTCTACCTTTTTAAAAGGAACTCAAAAAGCTTTGGCGCTATTTCCACACTCACACTGATGGCGGGAGCTGCCATGCAAGGCGCTAACCAGGACCCATCAGGAGCAAGGGTGAATTGTCTTGCTCAAGGACACAACGGACGTGACTATGATGGTAAAATGTGGGGATTGAACCAGGAACCCTCAGGTTGCGGGCACAGCCACTCTCCCAACTGCGCCATTACTGTAATGTTTTTTTTATTCTTGGTGTGCAATACAAGTGTTGAAGAAAAGGTGTTTTTTTTTATTTTATCTACACATATTGCAATTTAATTATTTATTAATTTTTATTTTTCATTTTACTGTATGTAAAAACCTGCACTGCAACCATATAACTTCCCCACTGTGTGATTAAAAAAAGTCCATCTATCCATCTAATCATAGGCGCCGATAGACATTTCTGTCAGTGGGTGTTAGGTGTGTGTATTACAAAAAAAAAAAAAATGGACGTTCAGTTAAGTTAATATCCAATATAATTTGTGGCTTTGTTATTTGGTCAAATGAACCAAACTCGCCACAAAATTAACTAGAACAAGATTGTTTTTTCTAAAATTATTTTAAAGATTGAAAGTTGCCATCAATCCCATGTGGGTGCTCGGGCCCCGAAGCACCCACGGGATCGTCCTCTATGCATCTAATAATCTATCTTTTGTCCGCAGCGAAACTTCAACTACGCAAACGCCTCTACATTCCAAAGCTCCAGGGACTTCAGCACCACGTTTTAGGTGATTGCCACTATTTATGTATTTATAACTGTGACGCTGAGTGAATTGGAGGAAATCCAAAATAAATTCACTATCATTCTGTGCATTACAGAGGTAAATCTTTTTGACAAAATTGGTTTGTAAGTCGTACCTGGGCTTCTTGGCGTTGGGGTCTGCATCCTGTGTGTCAGCCGCAGGTCGTTTCTCAGTTTTCACCGCTACAACCACCGAGGCCATTCAGCACCTGTAGCCACAACAAAAAGTGCCAGGCAATAAGTACTAAAGTAAACATGACATTTGAGTGTCCATAAATGAAGGGATGTGTTGCTGAGCCCGACTTGGACATAATCTGGACTGGACCTGGTTTTACAGAACCCTTTAAACCAGGGGTCTCAAACTCAATTTACCAGGGGGCCACTGGACGCAGAGTCTGGGTGAGGCTGGGCCGCAAGAAAAGATTTCTTAAAAAAAAATGTTGCATACTTCTCAGCATGTCTAGTTGTATAATGCATTTCAAATTGTATCCCTTGTGCACCGCAACTTTTATCCGTGCAAATAAGACACGTCAGGGTGCCCATGTGCTCAACAAAGAAATATTGCATCTCCCACTTTTCCTCGAATTGTTTTTGCTCATCACTAACCTTTCTCTTCACTGCAGGCTTTGAAAAAGTCATGTTTGGGGTTGTGGAATATATTTGTATTTAGCCGACGCACGGAGAATAATGTTATTTCCGCAATGTGTGTCGTTCCGCTTTTCCTCCCTACAGCAAGACGGCGGTCGGCGGATAATAGCCGGGAAAGTGAGCGCAAAAATTGACGGCTCCTGGAGTGTTATCCGGCGTCATATAGAAATATATGTAGTGTTCATCGTGTGAGGCAATGCAAATTAAACAAGAAAAAAAACAAATACGGTTTAAATTGGTCAAGGTTATCAGGGACTGTTATTACTGACGGACAGGTGTCGCGGTGTGACTGCAACCAGGCACGTAAGAAAACCCTCATCTCCATGGCAACGTTTCTGTCGCTTTGACTCATTTGCCACATTTCCGCTAACGCAGGGGTAGGCAACCCAGAACTTTGAAAGAGCCATTTTGGACCCAAATAACACAACGCTGTCAAGCGCCATTCATATAAAGCTTGCGGGCCGCACTAACATTAAACTTTCATATTAAGGTGGGGGCCGCAAAATAACGCCTCACGGGCCACAATTGGCCCGCGGGCCTCGTGTCTAAGACCCCTGCTTTAAACAATCTAATTTCATTGATAACCTGGTTTGGTGAAGACAATGTCCTTTATTTATTAGAACAATAATAATATTTCTTGAACAAAAAAGAAACTTAAATAAAATAAAAACAGTTGCATCTATTTTTTTATTTTTTTTTAATAAAAACAGTTGCATCTAGGGGCTTCACGGTGGGAGAGGGGTTAGTGCGTCTGCCTCACAATACGAAGTTCCTGCAGTCCTGGGTTCAAATCCAGGCTCGGGATCTTTCTGTGTGGAGTTTGCATGTTCTCCCCGTGAATGTGTGGGTTCCCTCCGGGTACTCCGGCTTCCTCCCACTTCCAAAAACATGCACCTGGGGATAGGTTGATTGGCAACACTAAATTGGCCCTAGTGTGTGACTGTTGTCTGTCTATCTGTGTTGGCCCTGCGATGAGGTGGCGACTTGTCCAGGGTGTACCCCGCCTTCCGCCCGATTGTAGCTGAGATAGGCGCCAGCGCCCCCCGCGACCCCATAAAGGGAATAAGCGGTAGAAAATGGATGGATGGATGCATCTAAATGGGCAATTAATGAAAACGAGTAAAATGAACTGTTAAAGGTTAGTACTATTAGTGGACCAGCAGCACACACAGTCCTGTGTGCTTCACAGGCTGTATCCCTTGCAGACTGTATCTGTAGGAACCAGAATATTAATAACAGATGAAAACCAACACTTTTGTGTGAATGAGTGAACATTAGTGTAAATGGGGGGTGGAGGGATGTTTTTCGGTTGGTGTATTTTGTGTTTTTTATGTTGATGTAATAATAATTTATCCATCCATCCATCCATCCATTTACTACCGCTTGTCCCTTTTGGGGTCACTGGAGCCTATCTCAGCTGCATTCGGGCGGAAGGCAGCGTACACCCTGGACAAGTCGCCAAACACAGATAGACAGACAACATTCACACTCACATTCACACACTAGGGCCAATTTAGTGTTGCCAATCAACCTTTCCCCAGGTGCATGTCTTTGGAAGTGGGAGGAAGCTGGAGTACCCGGAGGGAACTCACGCATTCACGGGGGAGAACATGCAAACTTCACACAGAAAGATCCCGAGCCCGGGATTGAACTCAGGACTACTCAGGACCTTTGTATTGTGAGGCACATGCACGAACGCCTGTGCCAACCTGCCTGTAATAATAATATTTAAAAAAAAATTATTAAATAAACATCTATCCATTTCATACCACTTGTCCCTTACACACCAGGGCCCATTTTTTAGTGTTGCCGATCAACCTATCCCCAGGTGCATGTTTTTGGAGGTGGGAGGAAACATGATATACAAACCCTGTCTCCGTATGGGTTGGGAAATTGTGTTAGATGTAAATATAAACAGAATACAATGATTTGCAAATCCTTTTCAATTCATATTCAGTTGAATGCACTACAAAGACAACATATTTGATGTTCAAACTCAAACTTTATTTTTCTTTTTCAAATAATAATTATCTTAGAATTTCATGGCTGCAAAACGTGCTAAAGTAGTTGGGAAAGGGCATATTCACCACTGTGTTACATCACCTTTTCTTTTAACAACACTCAATAAATGTTTGGGAACTGAGGAAACTAATGGTTGAAGCTTGGAAAGTGGAATTCTTTCTCATTGTGGTTTTTTGTAGAGCTTCAGTCTAACAGTCCAAAGTCTCCGCTGTCGTATTTTACGCTTCATAATGCGCCACACATTTTCGATGGGAGACAGGTCTGGACTGCAGGCGGGCCAGGAAAGTACCCGCACTCTTTTACTACAAAACCACGCTGTTGTAACACGTGGCTTGGCATTGTCTTGCTGAAATAAGCAGGGGCGTCCATGATAACATTGCTTGGATGACAACATATGTTGCTCCAAAACCTATATGGACATTTCAGCATTAATGGTGCCTTCACAGATGTGTAAGTTACCCATGCCTTGGGCACTAATACACCCCCATACCATCACAGATGCTGGCTTTTGAACTTCGCGCCTATAACAATCCGAATGGTTATTTTCCTCTTTGTTCCGAAGGACACCACGTCCACGGTTTCCAAATATAATTTGAAATGTGGACTCGTCAGACCGCAGAACACTTTTCCACTTTGCATCAGTCCATCTTAGATGAGCTCGGGCCCAGCAAAGCCAGCGGTGTTCCTTGGTGTTGTTGATAAATGGGTTTTGCTTTGCATAGCAGAGTTTTAACTTGCACTTACAAATATAGCGACCAACTGTAGTTACTGACATTGGTTTTATGAAGTGTTCCTGAGCCCATGTGGTGATATCCTTGACACCCTGATGTCTGTTTTTGATACAGTACCGCCTGAGGGATCAACGGTCCATAATATCATCGCTTTCGTGCAGTGATTTCTGCAGATTCTCTGAACCATTTGATGATTTTACGGACCGTAGATGGTAAAATCCCTAAATTCCTTGCAATAGCTCGTTGAGAAATGTTGTTCTAAAACTGTTCGACAATTTGCTTACAAATTGGTGACCCTCGCCCCATCCTTGTTTGTGAATTACTTAGCATTTCATGGAAGCTGCTTTTATACCCAATTATGGCACCCACCTGTTCCCAATTAGCCAGCACACCTGTGGGATGCTCCAAATAAGTGTTTGATGAGAATTTCTCAACTTTATCAGCATTTATTGCCACCTTTCCCAACCAATAAAAAATGTTTATCAGTTTGAACATCAAATATGTTGTCTTTATAGCATATTCAATTGAATATGGGTTGAAAATGATTAGCAAATTATTGTATTCCGTTTATTTTTACATCTGAGACAATTTCCCAACTCATATGGAAACGGGGTTTGTATATGTATATATATTTTATTTTGACAGGTGCACTGACTGTGGCAAGTCCCATCATAAAGTGGCAACATTACAAAACGGTGCATGCATTTCCCTATCTATACACAAACAGGAAGTACAGTAAAGTTGTCCTGGCAGTGCATTTTTCCGTAATGACATTTGCTTTGTAGACTACAGTTCCTAAAACAAGATAGAAATGAATACACTGTTGTTGATGATAATATAATATGCTGCCTTACCTTGGTACAAATATATAGCTATAAGTGGTGTCCAACGTTGAATATTGTAGAAGTGTCTCTGATTCCACGGCCAGACAGAAAAGCGTGGAAAGCGTGTAACTTCCTCGTCGTGGAGGTTTTTTAATCTTAAAATAAAGTTCACCACATCAAGTAATTGCAACAACTAAAGACAAAGTACTTTCCGCTGTAGTTAGCATGAAGCTAACGTGTCTATATTATGAACTGCCACAACTGTTGCTGTAGGGGGGGAAAAAAGCAACACGACCTCAAGTTAACTTGTCATTCTGTAAAAAAAAGTGTTCCAAATAAAGGCGAAAATAGAAAACAGCCGCGTTGGCAGGAAGAAGGATCAATACTTGTTGAAATGTTGAAGTTTGCGGGAAGAAGGGAGGTTGAAGTCGCCGCCTCTGGCGAATGTGCGGCTTGCCTTGTGATGCCTTCACTTGCTGCTCGGAAAACGTGGTGGCTTCTTTACTAAATAGCCCGTGCACTTGTTATCATTCGTCTACAACCACGCCGACTCAACAATACTATAATCTGTATCAAGAAATAATCGTTTTGGTGAATTTTTTCACTCAGCAGCGTCATTACTTATTTTTATTATGTTTAACGTGTTCATTTACCGCTCTGGAATAACGAGCACCTGAAGGCAACGGGACCCAGACATTTCCGACTGTGTGACGTCAGGGATGAGAAGGCAGGTGGCAGAAATGTGTATTTTTTTAAAACGTCGTATGTTTAAACGTGGTTAATGGCGTCGCTTCTTTGGGAAACATGTTGGTAAAGAGCAGCGCGTCACTTTTTTTTTTTTACATGCCTGGAACGCATCCTCTTTGAAAATGCATTATTTTACATCACTTTTAAATGTACTTACCTGTCATATTAACTATATTCATATAATTGCTAAAATACAATACTTTCTCACTATATTTTAAATAAAAGAACATACGTAGAAAACGTGTTTTATTATTTGGTTAGAGGTTGCCTCCTTTTTCCTTTAAGATTGCAAAGGAGCGTCATCACGCGTGCGCAGGTGATAATGTGTATTACACTGCCATCTTCCGTTTATTACTGTAACTGCATCTTCCTGTTGCCCTGTTACAGTGGTTCTCAACCTTTTTTCAGCGATATACCCTCTGTGAACATTTTTTTTAATTCAAGTACCCCCTAATCAGAGCAAAGCGTTTTTGGTTGAAAAAAAGAGATAAAGAAGGAAAATACAGCACTATGTCATCAGTTTCTGATCTATTAAATTGTATAACAGTGCAAAATATTGCTCATTTAAAGTGGTCTTTCTTGAATTATTTGGAAAAAAAAGATATACAAAAATCACTAAAAACTTGAAAAATAAAAGGGATTCAATTATAAATAAAGATGTCTACACATAGAAGTAATCAACTTAAAGTGCCCTCTTTGGGGATTGTAATAGAGATCCATCTGGATTTATGAACTTAATTCTAAACATTTCTTCACAAAAAAATTAATCTTTAACATCAATATTTATGGAACATGTCCAGAAAAAATCCAGCTGTCAACACTGAATATTGCAGTGTTGTATTTTTTTTCACAGTATATGAACTTACATTCATATTTTGTTGAAGTATTATTCAATTATTATATTTATAAAGGATTTTTGAATTGTTGCTATTTTTAGAATATTTAAAAAAAAAAATCTCAAGTACCCCTTGGCATACCTTCAAGTACCCCCAGCTGTACGCGTACCCCCATTTGAGAACCACTGCCCTATTATGTTGACTCTCTGGCCAAACAATAAATGGATCAGCAGTTGGGAGTCGGGGACTCGTAGCAGCCAGAGAAACATAAAGAAAAACATTATTTATGTTGTTTTACAGCAGGGGTGTCAAACTCATTTTAGATCGAGGGCCACAAGAAGAAAAATCTACTCCCAAGTGGGCCGGACTGGTAAAACCATGGCACGATAACTTAAAAAAAGACAACTTCAGATTTTCTTTAGTTGTTGTATAAAAATAGAACAAGCTCATTCTGAAAATTTACAAATCATAATGTTGTTGGGGTATTTTTCTAACTTACATGTTGCGGTTAGTAGTATTCTGGCTGTTATACTTTCTGAATAAATGATGTGATAATGTTCATCAGTCAACTCATTAGTGATGATTTTCAATCCATCAAGATAAAAAATTGTCAAAATCAAATTACAGTATGTTATTTATGTAGTTTGATCATTTTCCTTGACTGGTGCACTAACATCATGTGGTTTATTTATTATTATTATTATTTTTTTTACATATGTAGTGTCATATACAACAGACCTGGGCAAATTAAGGCCCGGGGGCCAACGTTAGGCTGTTCAATCTGACCCACCGGACTTTCCTAAATAATTTTTTTTAGATCTTTAAGACGGAAAGTGTAGCTGCCATTATGATGTGCAGTGATGTTTTCTAATTACCATAAGTCTTGGACTATACAGCATATTTCAATGGTTGGAATCTGCGCTTTTGCATGATATTTTAGTGACAAGTGTTGTCCTGATACCAATACTATTTTGATACTTTTCTAAATAAAGGGGACCAGAAAAAAATGCATTATTGGCTTTATTTTAACAAAAATCTTAGGGTGTGATGGACCGGTACTTTTCAGAAGCGGTATGGTATCGAATATGATTCATTAGTATCGCAGTACTATACTAATACCCGTATACCATACAACCCTACTAGTTACTATGGTAATGTGTGTCACAGAAGGTCAGACGAGGCACCAAGCAGTGTGGGTGGGGAGCGTTTCCACAGAGTGTTTTCAGAGCGGCCAGCGTAAAATGTGGGTGTCAGGGACAGACGTGGAAGGAGAGTTTTACAAGAAAGTTGTGAGGCTTAGTGATGTATAACATATATATCACATATATCAGATTGTAGTTGTTTTTTTGTTTTTGTACCCTTCACGTTCATATTTCGCTGTGTTTGTTGCATTTCTGTTGCATTTGGCTTGATTGTAAAATATGTCGACTGAGAGGGGGTGTGACGTTTATATGTTCTCAATATTCAGGGTTTTATCGTTCATAGAAAAAATACAAATTTAATTCCGTGTTCGCAGCCGAGTGTGAAGCGACCGGAATGAGAATCAGCACCTCCAAGTCCGAGTCCATGGTTCTCGCCCGGAAAAGGGTGGAATGCCATCTCCGGGTTGGGGAGGAGACCCTGCCCCAAGTGGAGGAGTTCAAGTACCTAGGAGTCTTGTTCACGAGTGAGGGAAGAGTGGATCGTGAGATCGACAGGCGGATCGGTGCGGCGTCTTCAGTAATGCGGACGTTGTACCGATCCGTTGTGGTGAAGAAGGAGCTGAGCCGGAAGGCAAAGCTCTCAATTTACCGGTCGATCTACGTTCCCATCCTCACCTATGGTCATGAGCTTTGGGTCATGACCGAAAGGATAAGATCACGGGTACAAGCGGCCGAAATGAGTTTCCTCCGCCGTGTGGCGGGGCTCTCCCTTAGAGATAGGGTGAGAAGCTCTGCCATCCGGGAGGAACTCAAAGTAAAGCCGCTGCTCCTTCACATCGAGAGGAGCCAGATGAGGTGGTTCGGGCATCTGGTCAGGATGCCACCCGAACGCCTCCCTAGGGAGGTGTTGAGGGCACGTCCAACCGGTAGGAGGCCACGGGGAAGACCCAGGACACATTGGGAAGACTATGTCTCCCGGCTGGCCTGGGAACGCCTCGGGATCCCCCAGGAAGAGCTAGACGAAGTGGCTGGGGAGAGGGAAGTCTGGGTTTCCCTGCTTAGGCTGTTGCCCCCGCGACCCGACCTCGGATAAGCGGAAGAAGATGGATGGAATTCCGTTTTCAAGGCATTCAATCAGACTTTATTGTGAGGTTTTGTATTAGTTTTCCAAAAAATAGATATACCGGCCCCCAGACACATTTTTTTCTCGAAATTTGGCCCCGCCGTGTCAAAATAATTGCCCAGGCCTGATCTACAAAGACAAAAATAATAGCTCTTGCGACATTAAGTGAACAGCAGTTTCTTTCATTCAAAAACGTCGCCTCGTTTTTATACTTTGCAAACTCATTCCACGGGCCGAATAAAAAAAAAGTACGTAGGTGGCTTAATGATGCCACTCTTTCAATAGATTATATATAAACAGGAAGTGGGCAAAAAAAATCAAAATCCGAAAACAGGAAGTGATAAAAAAATAAAAAAATTCAAACCTCTCTGTACTATTAATTCACACTTTTATTAGAGAATGATTACGGTCTATAATATCGTACACTTGACAAAAAAAAAAAAATCCCTTAGACAATCATGATCACATCCTGTCCGAAACAGCGAATCATTAACATGTGTAGTGCAATAGGTTACGTAAATGTAATAATTGAAACTGCAATTGTTATTATAAACACTGCATGTCCATACAAGTGCAGATATTTGCCTAACCGCATACCACCTTTATTTTGATCATAAGAAATATTTTTACTAATACCAATAAACCTTCACTCAATGAAGAAAACAATCATCAAAATCATAATAAAGGCTCTTTGTTCATTAGGAAGAAAAGGCATTTTGGTCACATGTCTCATGCAGCACTATACAGAGATGGAGCCCTCTCTGAAGTTGGTCTTGCCTATCAGGACATTGAGGAGTGTTGCTTTGCCCTCCCGGCTCTGCTTCTGAGCCTTCCTGATGATTTCGCTGAGCTGCTGCTCATCCTCACGCCTTATAAGGTAGCCCTTACCGCCGTAACCGTCTGCCACGATGTGATAATCTGCAGGGAGAATAACGCATACAAAAACACTGGCAAATATTGTCCAAAGATGTTTGCACACCTGTGAATGCAAGGCCACACGCCACGTTGCTGCCCAGGATGGGAACTTGCTCTCTGGAAATCTGACTCCAGCACGCGTCATTTCCCACCACGGCAATAACAGGTGTCTAAAAGAAAAAATAGGAATATTAAGTACTTTATACACAAATATTTAAACAAATGAATTTTTAGGGAAAATGTGCCTTCCGAGTCCTCAGTTCAATCATCCAAAAATTAACTGCGTTGTCTCTAGCAGGTTTCAACAAGTCAAATTTAAAACTTTTTAGCATTAAAATTAATACATTTTAAGACAAAATCACATCTGTACTGCCAAAAAAAAAAAGTCAGAAGGCCAAAAATAAAAACCACTGTGTATGGAGTAATTCACTGCTCTTTGACATTGAACAACTAGATGTTGATGATGGCGAGATCTACCACCAAATTGCCTGTAGACCTGGGAGTCCAAGGCCAAAGCCTGTGTATAGCCATCAAAGTGCCATCGGAGGCAGCCAATGACTGTTCATGAGGAGGAAAAACCCCTGCTGCGCCCCCAAGTAGCAAGCCAGGGGGTATGCGGTTCGAGATGCCACCACAGTAGAAGCATTTAAGTCTCACCTTAAAACTCATTTGTATACTCTAGCCTTTAAATAGACTCCCTTTTTAGACCAGTTGATCTGCCGTTTCTTTTCTTTTTCTCCTATGTCCCACTCTCCCTTGTGGAGGGGGTCCGGTCCGATCCGGTGGCCATGTACTGCTTGCCTGTGTATCGGCTGGGGACATCTCTGCGCTGCTGATCCGCCTCCGCTTGGGATGGTTTCCTGCTGGCTCCGCTGTGAACGGGACTCTCGCTGCTGTGTTGGATCCGCTTTGGACTGGACTCTCGCGACTGTGTTGGATCCATTATGGATTGAACTTTCACAGTATTATGTTAGACTCGCTCGACATCCATTGCTTTCCTCCTCTCCAAGGTTCTCATAGTCATCATTGTCACAGACGTCCCACTGGGTCATTATTGTCACCGATGTCCCACCGGGTGTGAGTTTTCCTTGCCCTTATGTGGGCCTACCGAGGATGTCGTAGTGGTTTGTGCAGCCCTTTGAGACACTAGTGATTTAGGGCTAAATAAGTAAACATTGATTGATTGATTGATTGATTGATCTTAGGCTTGACTCAGGGAAAAATACGTCCCTGCCATTGTCCCATGAATAGTCTGCTACTCAACACCTAGCAACTCTCATGATTATTTCGGATTGACGCAAGCCAGGGGCCGATCACCCTGTGGCTGGCCACCCCTTGAGAGGGCGTCTAGTGTTAAGGCCAAAACGGCCAGTGACCCAAGGGGACACTACTGATGACGCGTACAAAAATGCAACGCACCCATCCAACATTTCACCAGTCATCACCAAAACAACATACACAGGATTAGAATTTACAATTTATTAGGGGTGTGTGAAAAAATCGATTCGAATACGAATTGAATCATTTACGTCGTGCGATTCAGAATCGATTTCCATTTAAAAAAAAAATCTATTTCTTTTTTTTAAATTTAATTTAATTTGATTTTTTTTAATCAATCCATCAAACCACCACACAGCAATACCATAACAATGCAATCCAATTCCAAAACCAAACCTGACCCAGCAACACTCAGAACTGCAATAAACAGAGCAATTGAGAAGACACAAACACGACACAGAACAAAACAAAAGTAGTGAAACAAAAATGAATATTATCAACAACAGTATCAATATTAGTTATAATTTCAGCATAGCAGTGATTAAAAATCCCTCACTGACATTATCATTAGACATTTATAAAAATAATGAAAATGAACAATAGTGTCACAGTGGCTTACACTTGCATCGCATCTCATAAGCTTGACAACACACTGTGTCCAATGTTTTCACGAAGATAAAATAAGTCGTATTTTTGGTTCGTTTTATAGTTAAAACTAATTTACATTATTGCAATCAGTTGATAAAACTGATCTAAAAAAATCTACTACTCTGCTAGCATGTCAGCAGACTGGGGTAAATCCTGCTGAAATCCTATGTATTGAATGAATACAGAATCGTTTTGAATCGGAAAAATATCGTTTTTGAATCAAGAATCGAATCGAAAAAAATCGATATATTATCAAATCGTGACCCCAAGAATCGATATTGAATCGAATCGTGGGACACCTAAGGATTCCCAGCCCTACAATTTATCCTGTTTTGCGTAAACTATCATAACTAGGAACCCCAGAGACCTCTCTATTGAAAACTAATATTTGTTTGGATATTTGTTTGATTTGCCATTAAATTCCGATGCCTTCAAGCCCAATATTCCAAAGTTCTCTTGCAGAAGGTGCTTCATAGGTCAATGCAAACGCCAGTGCAAAGAAAACTCCAACAGGCAAATTTGGCTTTAAAAAAAAACAAAACACCCGGATGAGACTTAAGATATAATCAAGATAGTCTACAAAACACAAGTACATCAGAACTGTGTTACTTAGAATATTTTTGCAGAATTGTTTAAAAATGTGCATTTCATACTATAACCAGGTTTAGAGCAAATAAATGACATGCATTTACGTAAAAACATTTACAAAATGTTCACGTGTGACATTCAGACAATAAAATTGAATTAGTGTCAAAAATATTGGCGTTTTTTTTTTTAAGAGCTATTTTGATTTTGCAAGCAAGTAATTAACTGTGAATAATTGCAAACAAACACAATTAAAGACTTGTGCCTTGTGGAGTGACATCATGTCCGGAAAAGTCTGCTGCTGCGCAAAAGCTAAATTCTAATCCCGCTAGAAAGATGTCTTGGTATCGAGTACTTGTCTCTGGTCCCCTGCCTACAAGAGGCAATGATGACGGGTTTAGCAGCTTAGTCTCGCTTAACAAGTGCTTGCTAGTTTTTGTAGAGAACAGGGACTATTGAAAATTGGCCCTCTTTTTGGGGCAAACCAGGCTTGCTGAAGAGGGGATGGCCTTCACCCTAACCGGGAAGGTGAAGTGAAGTGAATTATATTTATATAGCGCTTTTCTCTAGTGACTCAGAGCGCTTTACATAGTGAAACCCAATATCTAAGTTACATTTAAACCAGTGTGGGTGGCACTGGGAGCAGGTGGGTAAAGTGTCTTGCCCAAAGACACAACGGCAGTGACTAGGATGGCGGAAGCGGGAATCGAACCTGCAACCCTCAAGTTGCTGGCACGGCCGCTCTACCAACCGAGCTATGCCGCCCGTCTGTACATGTTATGCACAGACTAGAACATGAGGTGTAGAAAAGAACAATAAAAGTGTTCATCTAATCAGGTGAGAACAACTATTCTGATGAATTTAAAAGGTCAAAGGTCAGGTGCAGGTGACACTATTTGAACACGTTCTTTCCTATCCTGAGGAGGAAGTGATGGTGCTTCTCCTCGCTGGAGGACTGTCATGGCAGGCTGGCAGCATCCCTTCTTTCTCGCTATCCATCCCACCTTGTCTCCGTTTTCCTCTTCTTTTTCTTCTTCATCTGCTTTCAGTGCCGCGCCACCTTCTTCACACGTGTCATCCTCCACTGCTTTGGGGCCAAGAATCCAGTCTGGTGATCCCCACATGTTCTTTTCAGCTCTTTCCTTTGACTTGAGAATAATAAAGGGGCGTCTAAACGAGTGGGTGTCAGGTTCATCTCATCTCTTCCATCCATTTTCTACCGCTTATTCCCTTTCGGGGTGTGCCTCACAAACTCCAAGGGAATAAAGTTTATTTTCGATCCGAGGCTCCATTGACGTCTACCACATCAAACACATGCTGCTTCCTTAATAGGTGCCATCACTCTTACCAGAAACATAGATTACTGTTTGAGTCACACTTGACTAACTACAAGCCCGGACAAAAGGCACTTACAGTGTCTCTTAGCCTGGGTGAGGAATCTGGTTCACAGAAAAAACAGAACTTTTAGACTATTATGTAGAAAGCTGGAACGCAAATGGCGTTTGACGTAACTTGAGGGTTTCCTTTAAGCATGGAGTGATAGTTTAAAAACTTATAAACAAGCGGTTAACTTAGCTAAAACTAATTACTACTCCAATCTCATCCTACTCAATAAAAATCAATCAATCAATCAATGTTTACTTATATAGCCCTAAATCACAAGTGTCTCAAAGGGCTGCACAAACCACCACGACATCCTCGGTAGGCCCACATAAGGGCAAGGAAAACTCACACCCAGTGGGACGTCGGTGACAATAATGACCCTGTGGGACGTCGGTGACAATGATGACTATGAGAACCTTGGAGAGGAGGAAAGCAATGGATGTCGAGCGGGTCTAACATGATACTGTGAAAGTTCAATCCACAATGGATCCAACACAGTCGCGAGAGTCCAGTCCAAAGCGGATCCAACACAGCAGCGAGAGTCCCGTTCACAGCGGAGCCAGCAGGAAACCATCCCAAGCGGAGGCGGATCAGCAGCGCAGAGATGTCCCCAGCCGATACACAGGCAAGCAGTACATGGCCACCGGATCGGACCGGACCGGACCCCCTCCACAAGGGAGAGTGGGACATAGAAGAAAAAGAAAAGAAACGGCAGATCAACTGGTCTAAAAAGGGAGTCTATTTAAAGGCTAGAGTATACAAATGAGTTTTAAGGTGAGACTTAAATGCTTCTACTGAGGTGGCATCTCGAACTGTTACCGGGAGGGCATTCCAGAGTACTGGAGCCCGAACGGAAAACGCTCTATAGCCCGCAGACTTTTTTTGGTCTTTGGGAATCACTAATAAGCTGGAGTCCTTTGAACGCAGATTTCTTGCCGGGACATATGGTACAATACAATCGGCAAGATAGGATGGAGCTAGACCGTGTAGTATTTTATACGTAAGTAGTAAAACCTTAAAGTCACATCTTAAGTGCACAGGAAGCCAGTGCAGGTGAGCCAGTACAGGCGTAATGTGATCAAACTTTCTTGTTCTTGTCAAAAGTCTAGCAGCTGCATTTTGTACCAACTGTAATCTTTGTTCAGTACAGTAGCATCGCTAACCCAACAAGGGACTCCTCCCAATCGCTCCGCCCACTCAGCAGATGACTTTATGAATTTCTTTCATAAGAAAATGTAACTCATTAGAAAGGAGATTAAAGACAATGCGTCCCAGCTACAACTGGGTTTGATTAACGCAGTTAATAGAACCCAGAAAAAATAACATTAGAGGAACACCTGCCACTTGTAAATGCATCAAAACAAACAAAGTTATCAAGGAGCTGTTTGTAATATTAGGACCATCAGTGCTAAATATTACCTTATCGCATTCTTCTGGTACTGTTCCCCTCGCATTCAAAAAAGCGGTCATTCATCCTCTGCTCAAAAGACCTAATTTCGATCCTGATCTCATTGTAAACTACTTAATCTCGAAAATCCTAAAAATAATTGTTGCACGGCAGCTAAATGAACACTTAGCGTCTAACAATCTCTGTGGACCCTCTCAGTCCGGTTTCAGGGCAAATCACTCTAGGCAAAAATGACTAATGATCCATTGCTAACTATGGATGCTGATGCGTCATCCATGTTGCTGCTACTTGATCTTAGCACTGCTTTTGATATGATCGACCATAACATTCTATCAGAACGTATCAAAACACCTATTGGTATGATATGCCTTTTCCTGGTTTAAGTCCTATCTTACTGACAGGATGCAGTGTGTTTCCCATAACAATGTGACCTCGGAGTCTGTTAAAGTATCATGCGGAGAGTTCCACAAGGTTCGGTTCTTGGCCCTGCACTCTTCAACATCTACATGCTGCCACTAGGTGGTGACATTATACGCAAATACGGTGTTAGCTTTCACTGTTATGCTGACGACACCAAACTCTACATGCCCCTAAAACTGGCCAATACGTTAGATCAGGGATCGGGAACATTTTTGGCTGAGAGAGCCATGAAAGCCAAATATTTCAAAATGTATTTCCATGAGAGCCATATAATATTTTTTAACACTGAATACAACTAAATGTGTGCATTTTTAAGTAAGACCAACATTTTTGGAGTATAATAAGTCTCTGGTTCTTTTTAATAACATTGTTATTCTAAAGTTAACCAATAATAAATATAATACTTCTCACCATTAATGCCACATCAGGACAGGTGCGATAGAAAACGGATTGTTGGATTAAAATGCATGAGAATGTTTCATAATTTGAACGTGATTTTTAACACTGTGATTACCAGCGGAATTGTTCATTGCTTATCGTGTTAAGCAATGTCAGCTAAGATTTATCTGAGAGCCAGATGCAGTCATCAAAAGAACTACATCTGGCTCTAGAACCATAGGTTCCCTAACCCTGCGTTAGATTGTAGTCAGCTGGAGGCGTGTCTAAATAAAATTAAACAATGGATGTCCAGCAACTTTTTGCATTTTAGCGCTAAGAAAAACGGAAATGTTGATTAGACACCGGTACCTATTTAATAATACCACTACACGCTACACAACACCTTACTTACATAAATCACATTACAAAAAAAATGTGAAACTGCCAAAAAGGAGAGGATTTGAAAGGGTGCCTTGAGGAATGCGTTACAAGTTTGGACCCCTGTTTTCTGTTTGCTTGGAAGGTTAAAGCCCTACTGAAATAAGATTTTCTTATTCAAATGGGGATAGCAGGTCCATTCTATGGGTCATACTTGATAATTTCGCGATATTGCCATATTTTTGCTGAAAGGATTTAGTAGAGAACATTGGCGATAAAGTTCGCAACTTTTGGTTGCCAATAAATAAGCCTTGCCTGTACCGGAAGTAGCAGACGATGTGCGCGTGACGTCACGGGTTGTGGAGCTCCTCACATCCTCACATTGTTTACAATCATGGCCACCAGCAGCGAGAGCGATTCGGACCGAGAAAGCGACGATTTCCCCATTAATTTGAGCGAGGATGAAAGATTTGTGGTTGAGGAAAGTGAGAGTGAAGGACTAGAAAAAAAAAAGAAAGACGAGGGCAGTGGGAGCGATTCAGATATTATTCGACACATTTACTAGGATAATTCTGGAAAATCCCTTATCTGCTTATTGTGTTACTAGTGTTTTAGTGAGGTTACATGGTCGTACCTGTACAACCTGAAAGTCGGAGGGGTGTGGCCACGGGTGTGGTGACCGCCAGTGTCTCCAAGGGAAGCCACGTTTCTCAATGAGGCGAAGGCAGCCGGGCTGAGATTTTTAATTTTTTTCCCAAGAGAAAAAACGCACTTGCAGGAGGAACGACGCAAACTCTCTGCTCATGTCTACGGTAAGAGCAGACTTATTACCACCATTTTCTCACCGAAACCTACCGATTGACATGTGGTAGAGAAATATGTTCGCTTGACCGCTCTGTTCCATAGTAAAGCTTCACTGTCATCTTTCAGGAATGTAAACAAGGAAACAAGGAAACACCGGCTGTGTTTGTGTTGCTAAAGGCGGCTTCCCACCAACATCTTTCTTCTTTGACGTTTCCATTATCCATCCATCCATTTTCTACCGCTTATTCCCTTTTGGGGTCGCGGGGGGCGCTGGCGCCTATCTCAGCTACAATCGGGCGGAAGGCGGGGTACACCCTGGACAAGTCGCCATCTCATCGCAGGGCCAACACAGACAACACTCACATTCACATTCACACACTAGGGCCAATTTAGTGTTGCCAATCAACCTATCCCCAGGTGCATGTCTTTGGAAGTGGGAGGAAGCCGGAGTACCCGGAGGGAACCCACGCATTCACAGGGAGGACATGCAAACTCCACACAGAAAGATCCCGAGCCTGGATTTGAACCCAGGACTGCAGGACCTTCGTATTGTGAGGCAGACGCACTAACCCCTCTGCCACCGTGAAGCCCACTTTTCCATTATCAATTGAACAAATGGCAAAAGATTCAGCAACACAGATGTCCAGAATACTGTGGAATTATGCGATTAAAGCAGATGACTTATAGCTGGGATCGGTGCTGGAACAAAATGTCCGCTACAATCCGTGACGTCACACGCACGCGTCATCATACCGCGACGTTTTCAGCAGGATAATTCGCGCGAAATTTAAAATTGCAATTTAGTAAACTAAAATGGCCGTATTGGCATGTGTTGCAATGTTAATATTTCATCATTGATATATAAACTATCAGACTGCGTGGTCGGTAGTAGTGGGTTTCAGTAGGCCTTTAACAATACCACTACGCGCTACACAACACCTTACTTACATAAATCACATTATGAAAAAAATATGTAACTGCCACAAAGGAGAAGATTTGAAATGGTGCCTTGAGGAACGCGTCAGTTCTGTAAATCACAAGTTTGGACGCCTATGTTTTCTGTTTGCTTGGAAGGTAAAAATGTATTTGCCAGTGTTTACAACAGGAGTACTTTTGTGTTTTTAAGAATTTGCTGACAAATAAAAATGGTCTCCTGAGTTTCGAACTGAACTTGGGGCCAGTATAGCCGTGATAAACACTGTCCCTGTCAAATAAACAATAAATTAAAAATATCTGGGGTTCCCAAGTATTACTAGGTAGAGCCGGTTTACCCTGAGTGGCACTTGCACCACAGTTTCAGATTAATCTTACTTATTATAGGGACAGCGTGGCAAAGTTGGGAGAGTGGCCGTGCCAGCAATCTGAGGGTTACTGGTTCAATCCACACCTTCTTCCATCCTAGTCACGTCCGTTGCGTCCTTGAGCAAGACACTTCACCCTTGCTCCTGATGGGTCTTGGTTAGCGCCTTGCATGGCAGCTCCCGCCATCAGTGTGTGAATGTGTGTGAATGTGTGAAGATGGAAATAGTGTCAAAGCGCTTTGAGTTCCTTAAAAAGGTAGAAAAGCCCTACACAAGAATAACCCATTTACCATTTATCTTACCATTATTATAATAATAACAATGATGAAATACATTCATAGCGCACCTTTCTAAACACTCAAATCGCTTTATATTTACTCTATACTTAGGAATACATTTGAAGTAGTATGCATGTAGTAAAGGTGTACCTTGTGTCGAGTGAAGGTGTCAAACTCTGCAACACTGTACCCTAAGGAGCCGTCCCCGTAGATAATCCAGACCTCGAATAAAAACAACACACAGCAGGTCATATTTCAGTCATGAAGTATCGTTAGCAATCAACCGATGAGCATCTGCAACCCTTAAAAAAAAACTTTAAAAAAAAAACCTACCTCAGACTCAGGCCGGCACAGTTTTGCCCCGAGCGCAAATCCGCCTCCCACTCCCAGCGTTCCGAAGGCCCCTTACGAGACCAGAAAACAGTAGTCAAGATTCAAAAGGTGCTCTTCACAAGTCATGTGATGTGCAGACCTGGATCGAGCCAACGTAGCGGCCCTCGTGGTCTCATGATGTAAGCCGCGCTTCCTACAAAATCACCCCCGTCTGCGACAATGATACTGTCGTCCGCCATCAGCTCATCCAGAAGGTGGAGAACTTTCAAGGGGTTCAGGTGATGCTCCGTCTTCTCAGCGGCTTTAGTCCTGATGAACACAACGTTATCATTCCTTCACTGAAGAAACAGCTCAAGACATATGAAAGACACAGTTTAACAACACAAAATCGAGCACATGTTTAAAAAGTCATCAATATTTCAACTATTTTATATCCATCCATCCATTTTCTACAAATCTAGATGTATAAACAAAACAGCAGAGACTTGACAGGGCTGTTTAAAGGGGAACATTATCACAATTTCAAAAGGGTTAAAAACAATAAAAATCAGTTCCCAGTGGCTTATTTTATTTTTTGAAGTTTTTTCAAAATTTTACACCTCCCGGAATATCCCTAAAAAAAGCTTTAAAGTTCTTGATTTTCGCTATTTGCGATGCAACTGTCCATTTCCCTGTGACGTCATACAGGGCTGCCAATACAGCATGGCGGTTACCACAGCAAGATATAGCGACATTAGCAGTGATTCAGACTCGGATTTCAGCGGTTTAAGCGATTCAACAGATTACGCAAGTATTGAAACAGATGGTCAGAGTATGGAGGCAGATAGTGAAAACGAAAGTGAAGAAGAAATTGAAGCTATTGAGCGAATAGCTATTGACGCTATTCGGCCATAGCATGGGTGTACCTAATGAAGTGGCCCATAGAATGGCTGCCTTATTAGCATCGCCGGTAAAATGTGCAGACCAAACGATCAGGACTTTCGCATCTTGTGACACTGGAGCAACTTAAATCCGTCGATTGGTAAGTGTTTGTTTCGCTTTAAATGTGGGGATCTAGTTTCAAATGTACATACAGCTAGCGTAAATAGCATGTTAGCATCGATTAGCGTAGCATGTTAGCATCGATAAGCTGGCAGTCATGCCGTGACCAAATATGTCTGATTAGCACATAAGTCAATAACATCAACAAAACTCACCTTTATGATTTCGTTGACTTAACCGTTGCAAATACATCTGCAGGTTATCCATACATCTCTGTGCCATGTCTGTCTTAGCATCGCCGGTCAAATGTGAAGACACTCTGGCAAATTCAATGGGGGTCTGGCGGCAGATTTCTTGCCAGTGGTGCAACTTGAATCCCTCCCTGTTAGTGTTGTTACACCCTCTGACAACACACCGACTAGGCATGATGTCTTCAAGGTTCCAAAAAATAGTAGGAAAAATGGAAAATAACAGAGCTGAGACCCGGTGTTTGTAATGTGAAAATGAATATGGCGGGTGTGTTACCTCGGGGACGTCACCTTCTGACGTCATCGCTAAAAGACCGATAAACAGAAAGGCGTATAATTTGCCAAAATTCACCCATTTAGAGTTCGGAAATCGGTTAAAAAAATACATGGTCTTTTTTCTGCAACATCAAGGTATATATTGACGCTTGCATAGGTTTGGTGATAATGTTCCCCTTTAAGTGCTTTGTATTGCATGCTAAGAGTGCGATGCTCTTCTATCAATCAATACAACTTTATTTATATAACACTCTCATGCAGAGGCAAGTTGCAACCCAAAAATAATATTAAAGAACACAAACAAAGCACTATTGTTAATATATAACAAGACATGGCTTGGCACTGACGATTGAGGAAATACACCACTTTTAAGGCGTCCACACTGAGGAACAACTAAAAATTAACGTAATCTAACAAATAATCCATCCATCCATTTTCTACCGCTTGTCCCTTTCAGGGTTGCAGGGGGTGCTGGAGCCTATCTCAGCTAATCTAACAAGTAATATAAAATATATTTTAAAATAAAAGTAAAAATGAAATACAAATAATAAATGAATAAATTAATTAATAAATAAAAAAATTGTGAAAATAAAAGTTGTAATAATAGCAATATACGTGAAAATATTTTTTTCTCCAAAAATTTGAGGCATAAATACGCTCTATAGCCTTGAAAATACAGTACATTGTTGAGGTGGTACTTGGTGTAAAAAGTTTGACTAACATTGTTGTTGTACTGATGCCATTGCTGAATCTTTGTGCAAAACGAGTGATTTCAGAACTGATTTGACTTTGAAGAATTGCCTCTTTCATTTATCTATCCATGCATTTTCTACCGGTTTTCCCTTTTGGGGTAGTGGGGGGGTGCTGGAGCTTATCTCAGCTACATTTGGGCGGAAGGCGGTGTACACCCTGGACAAGTCGCCACCTCATCGCAGGACCAACACAGATAGACAGACAACATTCACACTCACATTCACACACTAGGACCAATCAACCTATCTCCAGGTGCATGTTTTTTTACAGGTGGGAGGAAGCCGGATTACCCGGAGGGAACCCACGCAGTCATGGGGAGAACATGCAAACTCCGCACAGAAAGATCCTGAGCCCTGGATTGAACTCAGTACCTTTGTATTGAGAGGCACATGCACTAACCTCTTTTCCACCATGCTGCCCTTGCCTCTTTCAGTATTTTGCCACATTAAATACACACACACAAAACAAACATTTTCACCTGTTTGTGTTTTCTTTGACGCTATCTCCTGCTTTGAGGCTTTCAGACCATTCTACTGGACAGCGATGGCCCTTCAATCCTTTGGACAGTTGTACTAAAAATGAGCCAGCATCACCTACAAAAAAACAAAAACATGGAGGTTCTAAGATCTTTAACTGTTTAAAGATAACTGTCCATGCCAATAATTTCCTATCAGCATTAAGCATACCTTGAATGGCTATTGTTGGTTTCCAGAACATATCAGAGTTTTTGAGCAGCTGCGTCTTGTCTCGGTTGACGGCGATGATCTTGCTGCGTCTGCTCAGAACTCTGCCGTAGCTCAAACGGAAGTCGCACACGGTCCCTGCGAAAAAGAGAACAGGGTTTGTAAATGTGGGCCGTCAGTCACAAACATTGACTTTAGCGCCACCGTGTGATTCAAACAGCATGCTTTATTGACTGAGCTTGGGAGCAGTTGGCAAAATACTTTCCATACACCCCGCCTTCCGCCCAATTGTAGCTGAGATAGGCGCCAGCGCCCCCCGCGACCCCGAAAGGGAATAAGCGGTAGAAAATGGATGGATATATCAACATGCCAGTTATTACACAGTCTAGACTCTAATTAGATGTGCAAAATGACAGGATGGTGACTTCTATCAACACACCTTCCCTCTAAAGCAGTGGTTCTCAAATGGGGTATGCATACCCCTGGGGGTACTTGAAGGTATGCCAAGGGGTACGTGAGATTTTTTTAAAATATTCTAAAAATAGCAACAATTCAAAAATCCTTTATAAATATCCATCCATCCATTTTCTACCGCTTATTCCCTTTCGGGGTTGCGGGGAGCGCTGGCGCCTATCTCAGCTACAATCGGGCATATATTTATTAAATAATAATTCAACAAAATATGAATGTAAGTTCATAAACTCTGAAAAAAAAATACAACAATGTTGACATCAGTGTTGACAGCTAGATTTTTTTGTGGACATGTTCAATAAATATTGATGTTAAAGATTTTTTTTTTGTGAAGAAATGCTTAGAATTAAGTTCATGAATCCAGATGGATCTCTATTACAATCCCTAAAGAGGGCACTTTAAGTTGATGATTACTTCTATGTATAGAAATCTTTATTTATAACTGAATCACTTGTTTATTTTTCAACAAGTTTTTAGTTATTTTTTATTATTTTTATTTTTTTTCAAATAGTTCAAGAAAGACCACTACAAATGAGCAATATTTTGCACTGTTATACAATTTGGCCCCGCGATGAGGTGGCGACTTGTCCAGGGTGTACCCCGCCTTCCGCCCGATTGTAACTGAGATAGGCGCCAGCGCCGCCCGCGACCCCAAAGAGGGAATAAGCGGTAGAAAATGGATGGATGGATGTTTTACAATTTAATAAATCAGAAACTGATGACATAGTGCTGTATTTTACTTCTTTATCTCTTTTTTCAAACAAAAATGCTTTGCTCTGATTAGGGGGTACTTGAATTAAAAAAATTGTTCACAGGGGGTACATCACTCAGAAAAGGTTGAGAACCACTGCTCTAAAGTAATGTAAACATGGGCACTGCAATCTAACAGCAACATTACAAATAAGCCAAAATAATAATGATTGACAATAGGCTGCGGGATACACCATTGTCCCTAAATTCAAATCAATGCCATCTTCACTGCAATATTCAAGTTGATAAACGTTTTGATGAACTTGCTTTTCAACTCCTGCTTCATCAATACCACGTCTCTACATTGGGGAGCCTCTATGCAGGCAATATTAAAAAAAAATAACAGAGATGACCTCTATATGCACTTCATCTTCAACATCAATAACACATCTCTATGACATTGTTGAGCCTTGTGAGTGATGTGGAATGACAACGTGGGGACACGCAATGCTAACAACACAAAATGCTAACAACACAGCTAACAGGGGGTGATCAAGGGTGATGGGTCAAATGCAGAGAATAATTTTGCCACACCTAGTGCGTGTGTGACAATCATTGGTACGAAATAAGAGTTGTAGCTGTCACAGTCATGCACTGCAAAAAGTCAGTATTCAAAAACAAGAAAAAAATACAAAAATAGGGATATTTTATTTGAACTAAGCAAAATTATCTGCCAATAGAACAAGAACATTTGGCTTGTCAAGACTTTCCAAAACAAGTAAAATTAGTTAACTTCAATGAACCCCAAAATACCTTAAAATAAGTATATTCTCACTAATAACAAGTGCACTTTTCTTGGTAGAAAAAAAAAAGAGACCTTTTTGCTCAATATGTTGAAAAATATTCTTAAATTAAGTAAATGCTAGTGCCATTATCTTGAAATAATGATATACAGTCATGATTTTTTTTCATGCTTGAAGTAAGAAATGATTACTTTAAAAAAGCAGTTTTATACTTGTGAGTGTTGACGACACAGCTTTGCAACAGTTGATATTCTAGTTTCAAGCATGTTTTGTTCAATATAGGTCATAAAATCTCAGGACCAGAACCCTTAAAACAAGTAAAACACTAACATAAAATCTGCTTTGTGAGAAGAATTATCTTATCAGACAGAAAATGAGCAAATATCACCCTTATTTGAGATAAGTGCCACAGTGTAAAACAGATAGTAATAATAATAAAAATGCCGTATATCTTTGAATTGCCACCGGGGCGCTAATTTAAAACCTCTTCTAACTCCTGCGCTTACCAAAGGCATGCGGTAAAACTAAGCATGCACTAATTATTTTAAAACCTCTTCTCACTCCGCGTTTACCAAGGGTATGCAGTAAAAATTTGAGTGTGACGTAAGCTTGGACCTTAAATCCTACTGAATAGCTCTTAGTCTTCTTCCCTTAGTGCGGTTTAAAATTACCAGTATTGAAATCAGCCTCCTCCATTTTGAAAATGATGACAGGGGAAGTGTCACTCGTGACGTCACGAATTTGACCAGGCGGTAATACTAAGCATGCGCTAATTATTTTGGGAAGCGAGTTTGACCCGGCAGTAATTCAAGGCAGGCGCATACTATATACCCTGCGGCAATTCAAGGAAATACGGTAAATAAATTATAAAACTAGAAACAGCCCAATAGCTAGACCCAGCACGCATGTCTATAAAAAGGCTTTTTTTAAAAAGATGGGTTTTTAAGCCTTTTTTTTTAAAGCATCCACAGTCTGAGGTGCCTTCAAGTGGTCAGGGAGAGCGTTCCACAGACTGGGAGCAGCGGAGCTTAAAGCACGGTCTCCCATAGTTCGTAGCTGTTCGTGGAGAAAAATCTACTCCCATGTGGGCCGGACTGGTAAAATCACGGCACGATGAAGTGGGAAGTGAATTATATTTATACAGCGCTTTGCGATGAGGTGGCGACTTGTCCAGGGTGTTATCCGCCTGATTGTAGGTGAGATGGGCGCCAGCGCCCCCCGCTACCCCAAAACGGAGTTAGCGGTAGAAAATGGATGGATGGATAGCGCTTTTCTCAAGTGACTCAAATAGGGCTGGGCGATGGGACGGCGTGGCGCTGTGGGAGAGTGGCCGAGCGTCCCTGGTTCAAATCCCACCTAGTACCAACCTCGTCACGTCCGTTGTGTCCTGAGTAAGACACTTCACCCTTGCTCCTGATGGGTGCTGGTTGGCGCCTTGCATGGCAGCTCCCTCCATCAGTGTGTGAATGGGTAAATGTGGAAGTAGTGTCAAAGCGCTTTGAGTACTTTGAAGGTAGAAAAGCGCTATACAAGTACAACCCATTATATTTAATCTTACTTAGATTTCATTTTTGCAGTGTGTTGATCAAGGTTTTGCAGAACAACACACGCCCATGGTTTCAGCACATGGAAGCCCTGTTCTAACTTTGAGGAATTAGCCACGAGGTGATTTCTAACTAGGGGCCATGTTGTAGCAATGACGCTTGGAGGATCCTCCGTGCTACCTGTGAGTACTGTAATCTACAGTAAAATGCACTCAAGGTAACTATATTGGTTTAAACAAGTATAAAGATGACTATATGGGTGATTTTATGTTTGGGTGGATCATGGCATAATAGCTGTGTAAATGTATCAACAAGTGCCTTAGGTAAATTATTGTACTTTTGTAAGGTACTTTTTGAAACTTTTATTTTGTTAGCGCAGTCAGACCAGATGTGCACAGCGCAGTGATTGTGAAGGGGTATGTGTTCAGTTGTTCTGAGCTTGACAAGTTTGGAGACGACTTAAAACTCTCAAGTTGCGACTGCTGTTTGTACATTGATATTACATCAATGATGTCGTTCACAACAACACAACCAGATGAGGCGTGATTGTTCTTGCTACCTTTAGTTTCGTAGTTTAGTCACTTTTTCAAATTGTTTAGTTCAGGAAACCAATTCAGGACGGTCAAGTGTTTCGGGGATGAATGAGCAATCCTGGACTCATTATTTTCCAAAACAAATGTTTTGTTTCCTCACAATGACAGCACTTCACTTACGTTTGAGTCAATTTCCATTATATTCTGTGGTTCAACAGCATTTACAATTTTATTGGCCAATTCTGTGATTTCTTCCGTGGTTAAAAAAGAAAAAATTACGTGACTTTTTGTTGAGTTTACTGATTATTGATTTGACATACCAGCGCTGTGTCAAGTAAAAAGTAGCAACCATGGTGACAGGACTTGGACTATGTGATGGTTTGTTTTTCCGACGCAAAGGAAAATTGGCCCGAGCAAGGCGTGAATGAAGGTACATATTTATTTTTAACACTATAACTCAAAAAAGGCAAACAGAATGCTCTCACAAGGAGGTACAAACACTTGGCTATGAGAACAAACAAAGCAAGAAGGCAAAACTAAACAAACCAAAAACTTACGTGGCATGGACAGAATGATTAAACAGCATGGCTTGGCATGAATGGAGTTGAAGTATATGTAAAGTTGCCAGGTGCAGGTTTAAATAATAGCTATGATAAGGGCAAACGGGTGTGAGACATGAGGACAGGGGTGTGACATGAGGACAAGGTGAAAACTAATGGGTTGCTATGGTAATAAGACAAACAAGGAAGTGCAGGAACAGGAACTGATTGTCCAAAAAAATAAAACCAAACACGACAAAAACAAAACATGATTCCATAGACGTGACACATGGTGAGATCCCAAACTTCTAGAACCTACTCAGTGGCCTAGTGGTTAGAGTGTCCGCCCTGAGATCAGTAGGTTGTGAGTTCATACCAAAGACTATAAAAATGGGACCCATTACCACCCTGCTTGGCACTCAGCATCAAGCGTTGGAATTGGGGGTTAAATCACCAAAATGATTCTGGAGCGAGGCCACCGCTTCTGCTCACTGCTCCCCTCACCTCCCAGGGGGTGAAAAAGGGAATGGGTCAAATGCAGAGGACAAATTTCACCCCACCTAGTGTGTGTGTGACAATCATTGGTACTTTAACTTTAACTAGAAGCATTTTTTTCCACTCATTCGCTCCTCATCCATTTCACCATTACAAGCTCAGTAAACTGTATGCGGCCATTAAATTGTTTTAGGATCTTGAGAAGTCAAAATCGAAATTGTGATTAAAATTGGATTAATTGACCAGCCCTACTATGTAATTAGTAACCCGCTAAGAAAGGCAACAAAACTGACCTGCAAGGATGACCAAATCCGCTTCCTTCAGAGCATCACGCCTGTTTTGTCTAATGTGGATCGGACTATCTTTACCCAGCATACCCCGAGACATGCCGCCAAGGAAGCAAGGGATGCCCAGCTCCTCCAAAGCCCTCCTGTAATGCAATCACACCGCTTTAGAACTGGTAAGTTTTTTTTAATCCAGAATTAAATCAAACCAGAGTCTTTACCTGATGTCATCCACTGGCGTCGGGGGTAGAGTGGCTTGGCTACCCAGTAGGAAAACAGGTTTTTCAGCTCGGCTAAGCAGCTCTATACAATTTTGTACCTGGTTTGCATTAGGAAAAAAAAAACATACTCATCAGTGTAAAAAACAACAACAACAAAGCTTAAATTATGTACCTCCTTGCTGGTGGCTTGTGGGATGTCAACAGGAAGTGGTGAAACATCACTTTGCTCCCAGGCGCCGGCAAAAATATTCATAAGGTGATTGTTGATGTACCTAGCGAGAACACCCGTTAAATACATTTGGTAAATAAACCAGTTATTGTTTATTGCACAAGTAAATTGATGTCTATGCAATTAATTGAGGAGTCTCCGATAGTTGACAAAAAAAACATCTAGGACTCTAATTAGCACAAAAAAAAAAAACAGCATTAAGGCTGCGGCTCTAGGCAACCTCCTGCTGCAGCTTTTTTTTTTTTTAATAACTTCACAAAATGATGGTTGTGAACTGAGGTCGGCTGTTGAAACTCATGCTTGGTAAACTTGCCTGGCTATTGTTTACAATGACCGAATTATTGTTATTAATACTGACTCCTAATCGCGATTGCAACATCGGTTGTGTTGCTGCTGGGTAAAATGGTAAAATGGGTTATACTTGTATAGCGCTTATCTACCTTCAAGGTACTCAAAGCGCTTTGACACTATTTCCACATTCACCCATTCACACACATTCACACACTGATGGCGGGAGCTGCCATGCAAGGCGCTAACCTAACCAGGACCCATCAGGAGCAAGGGTGAAGTGTCTTGCTCAAGGACACAACGGACGTGACTAGGGTGGTAGAAGGTAGGGATTGTACCAAGAACCCTCAGGTTGCTGGCACCGCCACTCTTCCAACCGCGCCACGCCGTCCCTGGTTTGTGCAATACACATGTTCATAAATGACCAAGTGTTTAAAGAGGGTTGACTTTTCCTTTCCAAATTACTATTAAAAAAAAAAAAAAAAAGTAAACGCAATATTTCAGAAATATTCAATCAATTTCCAGTAATTAGAGCATTTACAAATAAATATTTACATACTTTTTTTAAACTTATCTTAGAACATGCAAACTAGACACAGACAGATCACGAGCCCGGGATAGAACTCAGGACTACTCTGGACCTACGTATTGATTCAATAATACTTTTTTTATGTTGTAATGAGGCATAGCATTGGTGTCATTAAGCCTATTTTAGGGGGGCTTCAATATTCTGAAACTTCCCTAAATAATTTGGTGTAAAATTTTTGTTTTTACAAAAAAATGCAGAAAAATTTAGAATAAATATGCAGGAATATGAGTTTCAATAAATAATATAACCTGTCATTATTCATTATGATTATAAAGCATTTGAAGACCGTTTGTCAGTGCTTGGGTGCGGTATAGCTTGGTTAGTAGAACGGCCGTGCCAGCAACTTGAGGGTTCCAGGTTCGATCCCCGCTTCTGCCATCCTAGTCTCTGCCATTGTGTCCTTGGGCAAGACGCTTTACCCACCTGCTCCCAATGCCACTTCACTTCACTTCACTTATTATCCAATCCAATCTGTTCCATCAGTAACGCCCGCATTACTATACTGAAAATCTAGTCCAATGTTTTCACTGTTACCTAAGCATGGTCGAGCCACACCGCAGCAGCATGAAAGCTACTTCAATATATTCACAACACTGCAGGTGGGATGTCCAATTCATATTTTTTTTGGTCAAATGTTATGTTTTTATGAAGTGGTTCACATTACAAAACAAATGTGTCCAGACGGTCCTGCAGTGTTTACACAAGTAAACATGTTTCCATTCTAGTCAGCTCAGTACTAGCGCGTGTGTGGCAATTTCATGGATTCTGTGCAGTCAAAGTCAACATTTTCTGAACTGCGCAGAAGATTATGAAAGATGTCTCCCGCAGTTTTAGGGATATTTGTCACGATTTCTGCGATCACTGGTGGAATGTTGATTGACGTCAGTTACTAAAATATTATTTTTGGCTGTTTCTGCTAATTCGTCAACCTTTTTTTTCCTTATCAATAATCCATCCATCCATCTTCTTCCACTTATCCGAGGTCGGGTCGCGGGGGCAGCAGCCTAGCAGGGAAGCCCAGACTTCCCTCTCCCCAGCCACTTCGTCCAGCTCTTCCCGGGAGGTCCCGAGGCGTTCCCACGCCAGCCGGGAGACATAGTCTTCCCAACGTGTCCTGGGACTTCCCCGTGGCCTCCTACCAGTTGGACGTGCCCTAAACACCTCCCCAGGGAGGCGATCGGGTGGCATCCTGACCATATGTGGACCATATGCCCGAACCACATCATCTGGGTCCTCTCGATGTGGAGGAGCAGCCGCTTTACTTTGAGTTCCTCCCGGATGACAGAGCTTCTCACCCTATCTCTAAGGGAGAGCCCCGCCACCCGGCGGAGGAAACTCATTTCGGCCGCTTGTACCCGTAGTCTTGTCCTTTCGGTCATGACCCAAAGCTCATGACCATAGGTGAGGATGGGAACGTAAATCGACCGGTAAATTGAGAGCTTTGCCTTCCGGCTCAGCTCCTTCTTCACCACAACGGATCGATACAACGTCCGCATTACTGAAGACGCCGCACCAATCCGCCTGTCGATCTCACAATCCACTCTTCCCTCACTCGTGAACAAGACTCCTAGGGACTTGAACTCCTCCACTTGGGGCAGGGTCTCCTCCCCAACCGGGAGGTGGCACTTCACCCTTTTCCGGGCGAGAACCATGGACTCGGACTTGGAGGTGCTGATAGTCATTCCGGTCGCGTCACACTCGGGTGCAAACCGATCCAGTGAGAGCTGAAGATCCCAGCCAGATGAAGTCATCAGGACCACATCATCTGCAAAAAGCCCAGACCTAATCCCGCGGCCACCAAACCGGAACCCCTCAACGCCTTTACTGCGCCTAGAAATTCTGTCCATAAAAGTTATGAACAGAATAGGTGACAAAGGACAGCCTTGGCGGAGTCCAACCCTCACTGGAAATGTGTCCGACTTACTGCCAGCAATGTGTACCAAGCTCTGAGACCGATCGCACAGGGAGCGAACCGCCCCAATCAGACAGTCCGACACCCCATACTCTCTGAGCACTCCCCACAGGACTTCCCGAGGGACACGGTCGAATGCCTTCTCCAAGTCCACAAAGCACATGTAGACTGGTTGGGCAAACTCCCATGCACTCTCAAGGACCCTGCCTAAAGTATAGAGCTGGTCCACAGCTCCACGACCAGGACGAAAACCACACTGCTCCTGTCCAGAGGCAAAACCTAGTAACTCACTTCTAGCTGATTTTGAGAAAACAAAGGAAAACCAATCTATCTTGATGCTGTCTTACAAAGATCTACAAAGTCATCACACGTATGGATGTTTTCTTGAGCTTTCATTTTCTTGCCGATTGAGCCATGGATTGAATCTGCTCTCATGAACGTGTGCCCTTTCTCCAGATATTTTATCACAATCTCGGGTGGGCCCCATTCTGCGTTTGCACATTGGGCAAGAGCCGTGTACAGCGTCCAGTTTTTATTTTGACCTCCTCATTTATCTGCCCAAAAGAGTATGCAAGGGGAAGAATCAAGAACAATACATTTAATGAAGGTGCTTGCAACGTCCTGGGCCAATCTTCCAAATATCCCCTCGTGCCATAATATCACATAATCAGGTTGACCGTCGGCCCCCATTCGTGCAAATGTCTCATTAAAGACAATAAGGCGACTGACAAAGAAGCTATGATTGGTCCCTTGAGATACTAGGTTTTTCTGTTGTATCTACGCGGTTATGTGGTAGTTGCTAGGTCCTGCCATGCACGTAACAGCTTACTTACGGAACAAATTACAATATCGCATACACTAATGTAAAGCATATCACCTGGGAACTCCAAAATTATTATCAGCTCAGTTTAGACCAAGATTGAGTTACTGGGTTTTGCCTTTGGAGGGGAGACTGTTCCTCCTGAATCCGAGGTTCGACTATCCGGCGTAGCCTCCTCTCCAGTACACCTGAATAAACCTTACCGGGAAGGCTGAGAAGTGTGATCCCACGATAGTAAACCCTAACCCAATCAATAATCAAAAAACAAAATAGAAGCGCAAGACAAAAACTAAAATACTACACACAGGAAACCAGCAAAAAACTCAAAATAAGTCACAGCGGGATGTGACGGGAGGTGACTTTGAGACAGGAGCTATAGTCATGCATGCTTGGTTATTGTTTAAAGTCATATCCAACAATTGCGACGACTTTTTACTGTTAACTGAGTTATGTTTTTAATGATTTCTGCTGGTGGTGTGCCTCCGGATTTTTTCAACGCAAAAAATGTGTCTTGGCTCAAAAAAGGTTGAAAAACACTGCACTAGAGGGCCATAGAGAGCCATGTGGTTAAGAAACATGGATGTAGAGAATACAGGCTGATAACGTACCAGGAGACAATTTTGCCCATCATGCCCTTGGGAGGGTTCTTAACAGCAAACTCTCTGGACACCAGATGGAAGGGGTACAGCGTGTCGATGGGGAATTCTATGAAAACTGGCCCAGGTGTTCCAGACTGAGCGGCGGCCAGAGCCTTTCTGACCACAGGCACTATGTCTCTGACTGTTCTGACGGAGGCACAGAACTTACACAGAGGTTTGAACAGCGACATTTGGTCAATGTCTTGCAGCGCTCCCCTGCCCTGCACAACAATAGACAATGAAAATAGACGAGATGATTTTCTGAATAGTTACAATGTTTTTGTCCATACCTGAAGGAGTGTACCAGCAGCCCCTCCGATGAGCAACAATGGCGATTCTGCCATTTGAGCGTTCTTTACCGCAGTCACGGTGTTAGTGAGGCCTGGGCCAGCAGTCACTGCAGCTACACCGACAGTACCTAAAAGGGTATTTAATATTAATTAGTATGGTACAAACTTGATTTACGAAACCTTTTATTTGTGAAATTTTTTATTTAGGAACTTTTAAGATGGAGCCAAATATGCCACCGTGTGCAAACCATGTCTCTGTGTCATTCATTCTGTGATGCCTGCAGGTAAAAAAAAGGGAGCAACATTTTGGGGAGGGCAGTACAAGACATAACTTGTCATTTCTTAGGGCTTAATAGGAACTGGACTTTTTAGGAATTTTAAAATAATAATAATAATAATAATGGATAGGTTGATTGGCAACACTAAATTGGCCCTAGTGTGTGAATGTGAGTGTGAATGTTGTCTGTATATCTGTGTTGGCCCTGCGATGAGATGGCGACTTGTCCAGGGTGTACTCCGCCTTCCGCCCGATTGTAGCTGAGATAGGCGCCAGCGCCCCCCGCGACCCCGAAAGGGAATAAGCGGTAGAAAATGGATGGATGGATGGATTAGATTTTATATCGCGCTTTTCTATTATTAGATACTCAAAGCGCTGACAGAGAAGTGGGAACCCATCATTCATTCACACCTGGTGGTGGTAAGCTACATTTGTAGTAGGGGTGTGGGAAAAAATTGATTCGAATTTGAATCGCGATTCTCACGTTGTGCAATTCAGAATCGATTCTCTTTTTTTTTTTTTTTAAATCATTTTTTTTGTTTTTTTTTATCAATCCAACAAAACAATACACTGCAATACCATCCATTTTCCGTCCATTTTTCTACCGCTTATTCCCTTTTGGAGTCACGGGGGGCGCTGGCGCCTATCTCAGCTACAATCGGGGGGAAGACGGTGTACACCAGGGACAAGTCGCCACCTCATCGCAGGGCCACACTGCAATACCATAACAATGCAATCCAATTCCAAAACCAAACCTGACCCAGCAACACTCAGAACTGCAATAAACCGAGCAATTGAGAGGAGACACAAACACGACACAGAACAAACCAAAAGTAGTGAAACAAAAATGAATATTATCAACAACGGTATCAATATTAGTTATAATTTCAGCATAGCAGTAATTAAAAATACCTAATTGACATTATCATTAGACATTTATAAAAATAAAAAAAAGAACAATAGTTTCACAGTGGCTTACACTTGCATCGCATCTCATAAGCTTGACAACACACTGAGTCCAATATTTTCACAAAGATAAAATAAGTCATGTTTTTGGTTCGTTTAATAGTTAAAACAAATTTACATTATTGCAATCAGTTGATAAAACATTGTCCTTTACAATTATAAAAGCTTTTTACAAAAATCTACTACTCTGCTTGCATGTCAGCAGACTGGGGTAGATCCTGCTGAAATCCTATGTATTGAATGAATAAAGAATCATTTTAAATCAGGAAAAAAAATCGTTTTTGAATCGAGAATCATGTTGAATTGAAAAAAAAAATCGATTTTGAATTGAATCGTGACCCCAAGAATCGATATTGAATCAAATCGTGGGACACCCTAAGATTCGCAACCCTAATTTGTAGCCACAGCAGCCCTGGGGCAGACTGACGGAAGCGAGGCTGCCAGTTTGACTTAGTTGTGATGGACTTAGTTGTGATTTCCCTCTTTGCATGAAAGTTTAAAATGGGCATATATTAAAGCAGTATGAACAAGGATGTTTTAATGTAGACACATAGAATCATCAAACTGGTGTGATTATATGCATCAAGTGTTAATTCAAGGCTAAGGCAACATATTGAGATATTTATCGTATTACATGACATGGCCTGAAAATATCGAGATATTAAAAAAAGGCTATATTGCCGAGCCCTCGTGTGAATTGTGTGTCCTGGCTGCTCAGCACTAAGTGGCGAAAGCTTAAAGTGTGTGTTTAGGATTGTTAGTTTTTTCCCCCCCGTTGTTTCTGGGATGAACGTGCACCTGAAAGCCTCGCCACAGCATCGGCAGCAAACACAGCCGTGGCCTCGTGCCTGGTGTCAACGATCCGGATGCCTACTTTCTCGCAGGCCACCAAGATGGGCGAGATGTGTCCACCGACAAGAGTGAAGACATACTTGATCCCATGGGCGCGCAGGACCTCAGCCACGCGTTCGCCGCCATGTCGAGGGCTGTGTGTCTCTGTCTGCAGGACATTTGACATGAATAAACTGCAATGACATATCATATATCTCTACAAAACTCTATGTTAGCAGGGATGATTCGATAAACAGGTGGTTGCAGAAAAGGTCCCCAGTCAAACAGCATGTTTGCCACAATGTGCACATTTGACTTATTGTTAATGTGTGATGTGCTTTGTGCAAGGCTGCAAAGCACCAGGGTGTCATGTTGACCTTTGTGCTAGAAAAGCAAGACAAAGTGTAATGTTACATGAGTGCACCCTATCTTATCTTTAAAGGCCTACTGAAATCCACTACTAACAACTACGCAGTCCGATAGTTTATATATCAATGATTAAATCTTAACATTGTAACACATGCCAATACGGCCTTTTTAGTTGACTAAATTGCAATTTTAATTTTCCCGCAGAGTTTCTTGTTGAAAACTTCGTGGAATGATGACCCGTATGATGACGTGTGTTTGTGACGTCTCTGGTTGGAGGGGACATATTAGCCCAGCACCACTTGCAGCTAAAAGTCGTCTCTTTTCATCGCATAATTACAAAGTATTTTGGACATCTGTGTTGCTGAATCTTTTGAAATTTGTTCAATTAACAATGGAGACGTCAAATTAGAATGCTGTCGGTGGAAAGCGGTGGATTGCAGCTGCCTTTAGCAACCGAGACACAGCCTCTGTTTCTTTGTTTGTTGTGAAGCTTTAACACAGAGCGGTCAAGCGAACACGTTTGTCTACGTCAACCAGCAAGTTTTTGGATGGGACAATTCTGATATTAAGTCGACTCTTACCGGGGACATCAGTGGATTATGGGACCTCCTGCAGCAGCTGTCAAAAAAGGCAGCTGTAAGCTTGGCTCCTCTGAGAGACACTGGCGTTCACCGCAGCCATCCGACTTTGAGGTATGATTTTACAATCTCACTAAAACACTATTAAAACATTGAGCAGATAAGGGATCTTTCAGAATTATCCTAGTAAATGAGTCTAATTACATCTGAAACGCTTACACTGCCGCCGCCTGGAGCCGTCGCTTTTTTTTTTTTGTGCTTCAGTCTATCTTTCCTCCCCGCTCAAATTAATGGGGAAATCGTCGCTTTCTCGGTCTGAATAGCTCTTGCTGCTTGAGGCTATGATTATAAACAATGTGAGGATGTGAAGAGCCCTACAACCAGTGACGTCACGCACACATCGTCTGCTACTTCCGGTAGAGGCAAGGCTTTTCCATTGGCGACCAAAAGTTGCAAACTTTATCGTCGATGTTCTCTACTAAATCCTTTCAGCAGAAAATAGGGCAATGTGGCGAAATGATCAAGTATGACACATAGAATGGACCTGCTATCTCCGTTTAAATAAGAAAATGTCATTTCAGTAGGCCTTTAATTTAATGGGCGTTACCATGGTGACAGGGTATGGGGGGGGGGGGGGTCATCACCTTTATTCTACACACTTTTTCCAATGTGATTAAACATTCCTTACCTTGTGGAACCACTGGTACAGCAAGCCAAGTTTGTAGGCAGCAATCCCAAGTCCACTAACAGCAAAAAACGCAGAATATCCCAGAATGGTCACGAATAACTCCATGCTAAAAAGCAAGAGAAATAAAAAATAAAAAAACTTTTTATTACAAAACGTTCTGTTGAAGTTTAGCAGCTCCAGCTAGGCTACAGTGCTCCTGTACGCACCCATTTGTGACAGGTCGTGTCAGGCTGTTCTATTCACTGTACAGTTCGTAAATACAATGTTGAGTTTAAAAATGTGAGACGGTGAAGCAGTTTCTTTAACAAATTAATCCCGGAGCTGTCTTTTAACGTCAATGACAACGGAGCCATTCATGTGTTTACAACGCACAACAAGCTAGCTGGAAGCACAGAGTTGTTGTTTTTTTATTTCAAAATAAAACACAGCCGATGAACGATCCACTTTGCTGCTAATGCTCCGTGTATTCACAGCTATTTATTTACATCTCATATAAATTAAAGTCATAAACGTACATGTATTGTTATTTACAATGCAGTTTGCCATATATTTTTGTTATTCCGCTCTCACTGACCATAGAGGTATTTTATTTTGAACGAAGTACCTACTTATTCCGGTTAGTGGAGTAATAGTGCTGTTGGTTTTAACTACGGAGAGCCAAATGGCACAATACTAAATCAGAACATAAATCTTTAAATAATTACTTAATGTGTATTTGCCTTGTAAATTAAATCCATGAAGCACTAACACAGGTTCAAGAAATAATTAATTATAAATCATGAAATTCAACCTTGAGATAATTATTTAAAGTTAAAGTTAAAAGATAAAGTACCACTGATAGTCACACACACACCAGGCGTGGTGAAATTACTCTCTGCATTTGAACCATCCCCTTGTTCCACCCCCTGAGAGGTGAGGGGAGCAGTGAGCAGCAGTGGTGGTCGCGCTCGGGAATCATTTTTTTGGTGATTCAACCCCCAATTCCAACCCTTGATGCTGAGTGCCAGGCAGGGAGGTAAGGGGTCGCATTTTTATAGTCTTTGGTATGACTCTGCCAGGGGTTTGAACTCACAACATACCGATCTCAGGGCGGACAGTCTAACCACCAGGCCACTGATCCGGTTTAAACCAAATGATAGTGAAATCAATAATTTATTAAATCATTAAATACATAATTAAATACAGAAATTAATTAAATTATTCAAAAAATACATGTATTTTTTAAGAAAACAATAACACATTTATACATTGTATTAACATTAATCAATTAATGACACATTTAGGTCATAATTTAAACATGTATTGATTTATTAAATTGTGTTCCATTTGACCTTCAGTAATATGAGGATATCAATGGTTGACAAGTGGTTGGTTTAGAAGTTAATTGTGTGTGTGTGTGTGTGTGTGTGTTGGAGGGATAGGGGGGATTTAAACACTGGCATCTCCTAGATTACATCATCACCCGCCACGCGGACAGGAAAGAGGTGCGCATCACTAGGGCCATGCGTGGAGCTGACTGTTGGACTGACCACCGCCTGATCAGAACAAAGATTGACTTAGAAATACGTCCTCAACAGAGAAAAACACCACCTTCCAAGAGGCTCAACTGCGATGCACTGAAGTCCACGCACTGCGTCAACCAGCTCAGGAAAAATGTAGCAGATTAGCTGTTCAAGATTCCTGAAGTGCCACCAGAGCTGGACACTGGAACTACCTGGAGCACCCTACGCGCTGCCCTCCACCAGGCGGCCGTGGAATCTATAGGGTACACCACAAGGCGACATCAAGACTGGTTTGACAATAGTGCGCCAGGAATCTATGACCTGCTTCAGGCAAAGCACAAGGCCCTTGCAGCTCACATATCAAACCCTCAATCCACCGTCCTGAAGGCTCAGCTCATCCGCCTCAGAAGTGAAACCCAACGCACCCTCAGAGCCATGGAGAATGACTGGTGGACACAGAAGGCCCGCGAAATACAACATCACGCAGACACCATCAACTCTAATGCCTTCTACGACTCCATCAAGTCCATTTATGGCCCACAGAGGAAGAACATCACCCCAGTTAGATCAGCTGACGGAACCACTCTCTATAAGGACAAACAACAGATCCTGGACAGATGGGCTGAGCACTTCAGGGTACTGCTGAACACAAACCCTGTACAGACAGACATACTCTCTGACCTCCCATGCCTGCCCCCTGTAGACTCGCTGGACTCCTCTCCAAGCTTCTCAGAGGTACTCAAGGCCATCAAGGGTCTAAAAAACAACAAGAGCCCAGGCCTTGACAAGATCCCGGGAGAAATCTTGAAGCACGGTGGATATCTCCTGCACCGCAGAATGCACCAGCTGATCACTGCCATCTGGTCGTCTGAAGTCATCCCACAAAATTGGAAGGATGCTAACATCATAACGATCTATAAGCGCAAAGGCGACAAAGCAGACTGCGGCAACAGCAGAGGTATCTCCCTACTATCCGCAGCCGGGAAGGTGCTAGCAAGGATCATGTTACATCGAGTAGCAACTCATGTAACCGAAAACATCCTGCTCGAATCTCAATGCGGCTTTAGACGTGATCGGAGCACCGCAGACATGATCTTTGTGGCCAGACAGGTACAGGAAAAATGCAGAGAACACCGCAAAGACTTGTACATGGCATTCATTGACCTGTCCAAAGCCTTCGATACAGTAAACCGGGACTTGCTGTGGGAAGTACTTGGAAAACTAGGTGTACCAGCAAAGTTCTGCAACCAACTGCGACAGCTACATGATGGCATGCAGGCCTGTGTGAGCAACGGCGGCCAACAATCCCCATTTTTCAGTGTGGATGTGGGGGTCAAGCAAGCGTGTGTCCTTGCCCCAACCATATTCAACATGTTTATTTCCACTGTCACCCTCCTGTCCCATAAACACCTGGACCCCACAGATGGGATTCAGATACAATACCGGCTGGATGGTAACCTTTTTAACATCCGTCGCCTCCAAGCCAGCACTAAACTCACCACCCAGCATATTCTGGAACTACAGTATGCAGATGACTGCGCTGTACTTGCACACTCACCAGAGTCTCTCCAGCGCGCACTGAATGTGGTAGCCTCCATCTACAGTGCCATTGGTCTTCAGATAAACACCAAGAAAACACAAATACTCGTGCAGGAGTTTACTCCCCAGCCAAACACGCCAATCTTCACCCTTGACGGGCACCCATTAGCCACCGTCCCCCACTTCACCTACCTCGGAAGCACCCTGTCGCCAACCTGCACCATTGACGATGACGTCCAGGCCCGTATAGGCCTTGCCTCTGCTGCCTTTGGAAGGCTACGGTCCAGGGTTTTCCTGAACAGGAATCTAACCATCTCCACCAAGACAGTCGTGTATAAGGCAGTCTGCCTCTCCACGCTGCTCTATAGTTCCGAAACCTGGACACCCTACCAGAGGCACATCCAGAGTCTCGAGGCCTTCCACATCCGCTGCCTCCAAAGGATCCTGGGTCTGACCTGGGAAGACAGGGTGCCCTACACTGAAATTTATGACCGGACCAACACACCCAGCATCACAGCACTCCTTGGCCAAAAACACCTAAGATGGGTCGGACATGTGATTCGTATGCCAGCCCACCGCCTACCCCGTCAAATATTGTATGGCCAGCTTTCAGTCGGTCAAAGGTCTGCCGGGGGCCAGAAAAAACGGTACAAGGACCACATTAAAACTCTCCTGAAAAAGTGTGACATCAAACCACCAGCACTGGAGTCCCTGGCTGCTGACCGCCAGACTTGGAGCTCTACTTGCCACCAGGGAATCACTCATCTTCAGGAGAAGTTCACAGAGCGGAGAGCACAGCGGCGTGCACAAAGACACCAACGTGCCACAGCACCAGCGACCATCACCGCTGCCTTCCCCTGCCCCTCCTGTGACAAAGTCTGTGGATCACGCATAGGCCTGAGCAGCCACCTGGCTATGCACAGGCGAAAAGCACAACAATAACCAATCCAATACTTCGTTTGGAGCAACGTCATCATCGACATCGATGGACTGCCATAAGAAAGTGTGTGTGTGTGTGTGTTGGAGGGATAGGGGGGATTTAATGCTAAAAATAAAAAGCAGTAACAACATTTTGGAAAATCCACAACACTCAATGGGCCCTTTTGTGAATGTGAGTTTGAATGTTGTCTGTCTATCTGTGTTGGCCCTGCGATGAGGTGGCGACTTGTCCAGGGTGTACGTCACCTTCCGCCCGAATGCAGCTGAGATATGCTCCAGCACACCCCGTGACTACGAATGGGACAAGCGGTAGGAAATGGATGGATGGGATGGGATGGAGTTTCCACTTAATTGGAAGGAGAGGATTAATCTTGACTGAGCATAAATATTGGGTTACTATTATATTAATATTATTAGTCATGCTTTCCCAGCAAGCACAAGATACAACGTTGATTACACATGTGTTTTTTAAAACCGACTCCTAAAAAAAAGTCGCAAAATAGTCGTATTTGTAAATTGAGAAAACGTTAGTGTCTAACATTTGCTCCTCATTGTTGGTTGGGAAATGACAACATTTCAAAGGTCAAACCTAACAGTTAATGAATGTCGTCAAAAAGCATATTGTTTCATCGTTGTAATTGTGTTGTAAAACATTGGTTGGGAAATGACCAAAATTCAATGGTCAAATCAGCATCAGAACCCAACATTGATTGAACATTGTCAAAAAGCATGTTTCAACATTATGTTTGAGTTGCTCAACGTCAGGACTTATTCAAAAATTCACATTGTTTTAACGTCTTGTGCCTGCTGGGTTGATGATGATCATAATGTACACAAAAACCTTCCATAGCCTAAGTAGGCAAGTTTTTCCAGGTAATTCTCCAAGCTAATTTTTGATGATGAGATATATATATATATTTTTTTTAATAATAACCTGCCACATCTGGCAGGTGCTGTTTATCTTTACCGGAGTGCAGCGTTGCTTTCCCGCAGAGACAACTGATGCTGGATAACAACAACGTCGACGTAGAAACATTAATTTGCAGTAATTACCACAGACTTAATTGCTTTGCCAATTCAGTCATCAAATCTTTGGCGGCTTGTACATAAACATGAGTACAATAGGATAGCTGAACGAGATGGAGGAATCATGCGCAGCTGAATAGAAAACATACACCGTATAATAAATAAATAATGATTAACTGCGATGAGGTGGCAACTTGTCCAGGGTGTACACCGCCTTCCGCCCGATTGTAGCTGAGATAGGCACCAGCGCCCCCCGCGACCCCGAAAGGGAATAAGCGGTAGAAAATGGATGGATGGATGGAAAATAAAATAAAATCTAAGAAAATAAATAAATAATAAAGTAAAAACATACACCTCAACATAGATAGAAGGAGAACATGTGTTGGTAACCATAGAATAAGAAATGTGACATTAGAAATATCATACACCGATTGCATATTTCATGTAGTTTTTTCATGGTATTAAAAAAGAAAGAAGTTTAATGGCACGATCTGCAGCTATCCACCCAGCAGAAGGCGTTGTCTCAAAAAGTCAAGTCATTCAACATTTTCCGGCAAGAATATGCCGGAAAATGTTGTTCTTTCAGTACAAGTAAGCCTACTGTATATGAGATAATTCATGTTTCGTGACAGCATGTTAAGTTGCCTGCGATGAGGTGGCGACTTGTCTAGGGTGTATCCTGCCTTTCGCCCGAATGCAGCTGAGATAGGCTCCAGCGACCCCCCGCGACCCCAAAAGGGACAAGCGATAGAAAATGGATGGATGTATGTTAGGTTGCTTGGCCATACTAAATTGGCCCTAGTGTGTGAATGTGAGTGTGAATGTTGTCTGTCTGACTGTGTTGGGCCTGTGATGAGGTGGTGACTTGTCCAGGGTGTACACTGCCTTCCGCTGGAATGCAGCTGAGATAGGCTCCAGCGACCCCCCGCGACTCGAAAAGGGACAAGCAGTAGGAAATGTACGGATGGATGAATGTTAGGTTGCTTGGCCACACTAAATTGGCCCTAGTGAGTGAATGTGAGTGTGAATGTTGTCTGTGTTGGCCCTGCGATGAGGTGGTGACTTGTCCATGGTGTACCCCACCTTCTGTCCGAATGCAGCTAAATGGTAAAAAAAACGGTAAATGGGTTGTATTTGTATAGCGCTTTTCTACCCCTTTTTAAGGAGCCCAAAGCCGACTGAGATAGGCTCCAACACCCCCCGCAACCCCAAAAGGGACAAGCAGTAGAAAATAGATGGATGGATGTTAGGTTGCTTGGCAACACTAAATTGGCCCAAGTGTGTGAATGTGAGTGTGATGTCTGTTTATCTGTGTTGGCCCTGCGATGAGGTGGCGACTTGTCCAGGGTGTACCCTGCCTTTCGCCTGAATGCAGCTGAGATAGGCTCCAGTGACCCCCTGCAACCCCAAAAGGGACAAGCGGTAGAAAATGGATGGATGGATGTTAGGTTGCTTGGCAACACAAAATTGGCCCTAGTGTGTGAATGTGAGTGTGAATGTTGTCTATCTGTGTTGGCCCTGCGATGAGGTGGCGACTTGTCCTTGTTGTACTCCGCCTTCCGCCTGAATGCACCTGAGATAGGCTCCAGCACCCCTTGCGACCCCGAAAGGGACAGGCAGTAGAAAGTGGATGGATGGATGTTAGGTTGCTTGGCAACACTAAATTGGCCCTAGTGTGTGATTGTGAGTGTGAATGTTGTCTGTCTATCTATGTAGGCCTTGTGATGAGGTAGCGACTTGTCCATGGTGTACACCGCCTTCCGCCCGAATGCAGCTGAGATACGCTCCAGCACCCCTTGCGACCCCAAAAGGGACAAGCGGTAGACAATGGATGGATTGATGTGTTATTTTCTCCTGTTATTTTATTTTTCCTTTCATTAATTTTCATAGAAGACATGTGCCAGGGACAATTAATAGGCAGTGACTGTTGTAAAGCAGACAGTATCCCCTAGGTGACGCTGTTGCACTGTACAGTAAAGGTTTTTCTCTATTTTTTTTTTTTGGTCCATGCCTAAATGTCACATATTTTTAATTGAATATTAATAACAATATTTGTATTATCATAATACTACTTTAATTATTATAAATTAATAGAACAATAATTATAAATCAATTTATCATAATACCAATACTATAATAATTATTTTTTATAAAAAAATTTATAGACTATTTTGTGCATATTTACACTGTATGGAATAAACTGCTATGATGTAGTCATTTTGAAAAAAAAAATAATCTCACCATTTATTTGTTAAATGTAAATTGTTAATACAACTCAAAAAATCTGTTTCAATCTCAAGTGTTGCTCGGTACCTCCAAGCAACGCGTCTGCCATCATATTCGTGCAACCCACATTGAGTCTTTCATATTTTATAAAGATGAGACAAATTGTATAAGACATGCATGGGGGCATTGCACATCACACAAATGAACCTTCACTGATACTCACATGGAAGTCACTGATGACTTATCAGAGTCAGACATTTCATGAGCTATTACAGAGAATGTTAAAACTGTCTGACACCCATATCTCCCCGGGAGGATGCATTCTTCAGATTTTATCATCAAAATAGATCCCAAGTGATAATGAATAAATGTTGCAGGTAGATATTTTTGGAGGCGCTTATACTTTGCGATTGTCAAGTCTTGTTTGTTTGATAGTCATCAAAACTGAGATACTGCATTTGCAGGGACGAGGCGTATAGTCTTTATTTTGTGATAGTTCCACTTGGGGTGGTAAAATTGGATGAAATTCTTTTTTACGTTGATCAAGTTTGGGATGTATCGCTGTGGTGCTTGTTTTTGATCAAGATTAAGTAATACTGTAATAAATTATTACAGTATGTATTGCAATGCAAGCAAACTGTAACAGCGAAAAAGTGAAACTATGATATGTAATATACCTTCAATTAGATCCATACAACAATTAAATGTGTTTTTTTTTGCCAACTAACCAGCTAACTAATGAACTAATTGGTGGTCAAAATAATAAAAGGTGAAAAGTGTCCCATTGCAAATCAAATCAAAATCACATACATCGCATAGGATTGTGATAAAAAATAATGACATGATAAACAATAAAAATAATTGAGAAATTATTAAATTAATAATGAACCAATAAATAATAAATAAATGTAACAAAAACAATGCCATGTTAATTGATTGATTGATTGATTGATTGACAAATATATTGACATCTTAAAGAATTGAATCCATGTATCCATCCATCCATCCATCCATTTCCTACCGCTTATTCCCTTTTGGGGTCGCGGGGGGGGCGCTGGCGCCTATCTCAGCTACAATCGGGCGGAAGGCGGGGTACACCCTGGACAAGTCGCCAACTCATCGCAGGGCCAACACGTAATGCTTTAAAAAGGCAAATGGATGGCACAAAAAGCCAAAAGGCTTGTTTCCATTGTGGTCCATTAAATATTCATCATTAAAAAAAAACATTCAAAAACAATCCAAAAAAAAAAAAAAAAAAAAAAATATATATATATATATATATATATATATTATATACATATATCATTATTGATACATTCAATTATATATATCATTATTGATACATTCAATAATAAAAAATATATAACCTGTAACATGTATATAAAAAATATGTTAAAAACTGGTCTAAAAAGGGAGTCTATTTAAAGGCTAGAGTATACAAATGAGTTTGTCCCACTCTCCCTTGTGGAGGGGGGTCCGGTCCGATCCGGTGGCCATGTACTGCTTGCCTGTGTATCGGCTGGGGACATCTCTGCGCTGCTGATCCGCCTCCGCTTGGGATGGTTTCCTGCTGGCTCCGCTGTGAACGGGACTCTCGCTGCTGTGTTGGATCCGCTTTGGACTGGACTCTCGCGACTGTGTTGGATCCATTATAGATTGAACTTTCACAGTATCATGTTAGACCCGCTCGACATCCATTGCTTTCCTCCTCTCCAAGGTTCTCATAGTCATCATTGTCACCGACGTCCCACTGGGTGCGAGTTTTCCTTGCCCTTATGTGGGCCTACCGAGGATGTCGTAGTGGTTTGTGCAGCCCTTTGAGACACTAGTGATTTAGGGCTATATAAGTAAACATTGATCGATTGATTGATTAAAAATTGATAAATTATGTACATATACACAGCATACGTGTCAGGTGATTTGAAAAACAATATATACTAAAATATTGGGGCGAGAGTGGGGTATATACACTAGGAATATGACTATGCACATATTGACTCCAAGATTGTGCACAGAATGAGAAAATACAGTATATATACACCATAACCACATATAAACCTGTTTGATGCTTCGGAAAGTTGTTAGGGATCAATTTTGCTTCAGATCAGGTAGAGGTTGCACTGAGCCATGATTTTATGGCAGTTATAAAATTTAGTAAGGAAATAATAAAATAATAAAACATTACACAATGGGAAGGGTATTCATATGGCCCCAGTCGTCGCGGTTTACCTGACACATGAAACGTGACAAATTGCGGGGGTGCATTATCGACTTTAGTCATCAGACGGCAGTAGAGAGTTGAATATATTAAAATGCGTTTTGTGGCAAATCCAACTTTAACCACAGCGTCAGTTGCTATATAGAGTGGCGCTTTCCATAATTTTCAGCAGACTGCATTGCGAAACGACTAACCCCACACCTTCTTTTATGCGAGATCCACAAATGGGGACATATAAATCCCTCCACCAGACTGTAATTTTTTTCGACAACTTCACGTTCAAATGTCACAATAAGAAATAAAAACATTTGAAACATATTAGATCAATAAACACAAGACTAAACATACAAAAAATAATAATTTGAAAAAAAATACAAACTATAGAAGGGAAATTAATTTATAAAATCATTAAAAAATGTTAAACAGTTCACAATAAAACTATCGTTTTTCCATAATTAAAAAAAACAACTTTTAAAATGTATTTCAATTTGATTTAACTTGAAGGTCATATTAACAAAGTAATTGTAAAAAAAAACATTTCATAATTAGTATAAATTAATAAAAAGGACATGAAATAAGTGCATAATATTAAAACTTTTATTAAAAGTTTTTCAACAATTCGTAAAAAGTAATCTTAAGCCAAATGTAACATTAAAAAAATCAATCAATCAATCAATCAATGTTTATTTATATAGCCCTAAATCACAAGTGTCTCAAAGGGCTGCACAAACCACAACGACATCCTCTGTTCAGATCCCACATAAGGGCAAGGAAAAACTCACAACCCAGTGGGATGTCAATGTGAGCGGAGACAGGTCAGCAGAGCAGAGATGTCCCCAACCGATGTACAGGCGAGGGGTCCACCCCGGGTCCCGACTCTGGACAGCCAGCACTTCATCTGTGGCCACCGGACCTGTCCCCCCCCCCACACACACACACGGGAGAGGCGGGCAGCGTATAAAAAAGAAACGGCAGATCAACTGGTCTAAAAGGGGGTCTATTTGAAGGCTAGAGTATACAAATGAGATTTAAGATGAGACTTAAATGATTCTACTGTCATAATGTGGGGGGTAGCAGCTTGCTGCGGGGTCTTTCCCCCAGGAAAGCAGACGTACTACTTGGGACATGGCGTGGAGCATAAATATGATTTAATCTTTAACTCAGAAAAGGTGAAAACAAAACGGCGCACAAGGCGAAAGCACAACTTGACGAAGGAAACAAAACTAACACTACGACTAAACTTTGGACATGAAACAAAAAACACTTACTGTGGCTTGACAAGAGCGGCATGAACTTTGGCATGAAAAACTAGCGTGGACAGGCGGTATAGCTCGGTTGGTAGAGCGGCCGTGCCAGCAACTTGAGGGTTGCAGGTTCGATCCCCGCTTCCGCCATCCTAGTCACTGCCGTTGTGTCCTTGAGCAAGACACTTTACCCACCTGCTCCCAGTGCCACCCACACTGGTTTAAATGTAACTTAGATATTGGGTTTCACTATGTAAAGCGCTTTGAGTCACTAGAGAAAAAGCGCTATATAAATATCATTCACTTCACTTCACTTCACAGAGCATGAAAAGAACACAATGACGGCAGGCCGACTGACCGGCAATGGCAGGCTTAAATAATGCCTCTGATTAGTGCTCAGGTAACAGGTGAGCGGTCGAAAACTAATCAGAGACAGGTGAACGTAATTTGCAACCATGGCAACAAAACAAGGGAGCAAAAAAAAAAAAACAGGAACTTAAAGAGTCCAAAGGTCAACAGAACCTTGCCAAACAAGACATGATCTCTAACTGTTACTGGGAGGGCATTCCATAGTACTGGAGCCCGAATAGAAAATGCTCTATAGCCCGCAAACTTTTTTAGGGGTTCTGGGAATCACTAATAAGCCGGAGTTCTTTGAAAGCAGATTTCTTGTCGAGACGTATGGTACAATACAATCGGCAAGATAGGCCGGAGCTAGACCGTGTAAGATTTTATATGTAAGTAGTAAAACCTGGGCTTCACGGTGGCAGAGGGGTTAGTGCGTCTGCCTCACAATACGAAGGTCCTGCAGTCCTGGGTTCAAATCCAGGCTCGGGTTCTTTCTGTGTGGAGTTTGCATGTTCTCCCCGTGAATGCGTGGGTTCCCTCCGGGTACTCCGGCTTCCTCCCACCTCCAAAGACATGCACCTGGGGAAAGTTTGATTGGCAACACTAAATTGGCCCTAGTGTGTGAATGTGAGTGTGAATGTTGTCTGTCTATCTGTGTTGGCCCTGCGATGAGGTGGCGACTTGTCCAGGGTGTACCCCGCCTTCCGCCCGATTGTAGCTGAGATAGGCGCCAGCGCCCCCCGCGACCCCGAAAAGGAATAAGCGGTAGAAAATGGATGGATGGATAGTAAAACCTTAAATTCACATCTTAAAGGCCTACTGAAACCCACTACAGTCTGATACGCAGTCTGATAGTTTATATATCAATGATGAAATATTAACATTGCAACACATGCCAATACGGTCTTTAGTTTACTAAATTGCAATTTTAAATTTCCGAGAGTTTCTTGTTGAAAACGTCGCGGAATGATGACGTGTACGCATGACGTCACGGACTGTTAGGAAATATTAGCTTTGCGCATACAAAGCTAAAAGTCGTCTGCTTTCACCGCATAATTACACAGTATGTTGGACATTTCTGTTGCTGAATCTTTTGCAATTTGTTCAATTAATAATGGAGAAGTCAAAGTAGAAAGATGGAGTTGGGAAGCTTTAGCCTTTAGCCACACAAACACACGGCGATTCCTTGTTTAAAATTCCCGGAAGTGAAGCTTTCCTATGGATCGGAGCGGTCAAGCGAACATGGATCCCGACCAAATGTCAAACAGCAGTTTTCGGTGAGAAAATTGTGGTAAAAAGTCGCCACTTACCGGAGATCAGCCGAGCTTGTGCCGTCCATACAGCTGCCGTCGACTTCCAACAGACACTGGCGTCAACACACCCGTGGACACACACTTCCGACTATCAGGTACTATTTAACTCACTAAATTTCAAGCAACACAATAGAAAGATAAGGGATTTCCCAGAATTATCCTAGTAAATGTGTCTAAAAACATCTGAATCCGTCCCAATGCCCATCCATCCATCCATTTTCTACCGCTTATTCCCTTTTGGGGTCGCTGGCGCCTATCTCAGCTACAGTCGGGTGGAAGGTGGGGTACACCCTGGACAAGTCGCCACCTCATCGCAAGGCCCTGTCCCAATGCAATCGCGTTTTTTTTTCTTTCTAGTCTGTCGCTATCAATATCCTCAAACACAAATATTTCATTCTCTCTCAAATTAATGGGGAAATTGTCGTTTTCTCGGTCCGAATAGCTCTTTTTGTTGGAGGCCCTGTCACGCCAAATTTCTTCCTTCCTACAAAAACCTTCCCCCCGGGAGAAATTTGGCGTGACAGCCCCTCCAATGACTGAAGGACCCCAATGAGGGCGTGACAATACCAAGTTATATGACTCTTGAGGGTTACAGCTGCAAAATTAGCGAAGAAAAATAGCTTGAAAGGTTAGCATGCTGGAATGCTAATATTTTTTCCTCACAGTTATTTTTCACCTATGACAATCAGCCAATTATAATGCTTTTAAAACAGGCAGTTGTGTGGGCTGCTTTAAAGTCCTTCCACCCTCTTTGGGGTCCTTCAAGCAGTTTCTTCCGGGGGAAGGTTTTTGTAGGGGGGAAGAAATTTGGCGGGACAGCTCCCATTAAAAACAATGTGAGGATGCAAAGAGCCTTCAACGGGTGACGTCATCGTCTGCGACTTCCGGTAAAGGCAGGGCTTTTCTATTAGTGACTAAAAGCTGCAAACTTTATCGTCGATGTTCTCTATTAAATCCATCCATCCATCCATCTTCTTCCGCTTATCCGAGGTCGGGTCGCAGGGGCAGCAGCCTAAGCAGGGAAGCCCAGACTTCCCTCTCCCCAGCCACTTCGTCTAGCTCTTCCCGGGGGATCCCGAGGCGTTCCCAGGCCAGCCGGGAGACATAGTCTTCCCAACGTGTCCTGGGTCTTCACCGTGGCCTCCTACCGGTTGGACGTGCCCTAAACACCTCCCTCGGGAGGCGTTCGGGTGGCATCCTGACCAGATGCCCGAACCACCTCATCTGGCTCCTCTCGATGTGGAGGAGCAGCGGCTTTACTTTGAGTTCCTCCCGGATGACAGAGCTTCTCACCCTATCTCTAAGGGAGAGCCCCGCCACACGGCGGAGGAAACTCATTTCGGCCGCTTGTACCCGTGATCTTATCCTTTCGGTCATGACCCAAAGCTCATGACCATAGGTGAGGATGGGAACGTAGATCGACCGGTAAATTGAGAGCTTTGCCATCCGGCTCAGCTCCTTCTTCACCACAACAGATCGGTACAACGTCCGCATTACTGAAGACGCCGCACCAATCCGCCTGTCGATCTCACGATCCACTCTTCCACCACTCGTGAACAAGACTCCTAGGTACTTGAACTCCTCCACTTGGGGCAGGGTCTCCTCCCCAACCCGGAGATGGCACTCCACCCTTTTCCGGGAGAGAACCATGGACTCGGATTTGGAGGTGCTGATTCTCATTCCGGTCGCTTCACACTCGGCTGCGAACCGATCCAGTGAGAGCTGAAGATCCCGGTCAGATGAAGCCATCAGGACCACATCGTCTGCAAAAAGCAGAGACCTAATCCCGCGGCCACCAAACCGGAACCCCTCAATGCCTTGACTGCGCCTAGAAATTCTGTCCATAAAAGTTATGAACAGAATCGGTGACAAAGGGCAACCTTGGCGGAGTTTAACCCTCACTGGAAATGTGTCCGACTTACTGCCAGCAATGCGGACCAAGCTCTGACACTGATCGTACAGGGATTGGACTGCCATAATAAGACAGTCCGATACCCCATACTCTCTGAGCACTCCCCACAGGACTTCCCGAGGGACTCGGTCGAATGCCTTATCCAAGTCCACAAAGCACATGAAGACTGGTCGGGCAAACTCCCATGCACCCTCAAGAACCCTGCCGAGAGTATAGAGCTGGTCCACAGTTCCACGACCAGGACGAAAACCACACTGTTCCTCCTGAATCCGAGGTTCGACTATCCGGCGTAGCCTCCTCTCCAGTACACCTGAATAAACCTTACCGGGAAGGCTGAGGAGTGTGATTAAATCCTTTCAGCAAAAATATGGCAATATCGCAAAATGATCAAGTATGACACATAGAATGGAACTGCTATCCCCGTTTGAATAAGAAAATCTCATTTCAGTAGGCCTTTAAGTGCACAAGAAGCGAGTGCAGGTGAGCCAGTATAGGCTTAATATGATCAAACGTTCTTACTCTTGTCAAAAGTTTAGCAGCAAAATGTATTAAATATAAAAAAATATACAATGAACATCACAAATGCATTTAAAAGTATGTGATAATAAGCAAACAGTTTGATCATGTACTGTGTGTAGACCTCTATCAAATGTGTGGACGAGTACTGCTCTCTTGGTACAGAGAGCACATTTGAATTGGTCAATTTGCATCCTTCCCTCCATCAGTGCCATGCACCATTGAACACACTCTGATTTCCATTTCAAAGTGCATTTTTTTCTGCAAAGCAGCTGCTTTCAGACTAACCGCGGCCAAGAACAAATGGAGAGCCTTAATATGTGCGCTCTATTCAATGGTTAATATGAGCACGGCACTCCAAGAGTGACCCAATTACCACTAGTTCAAGTGCCCCATGAATATGGCTTCTAATCTAAAAGACATGGGGGGTTAAAAACACAACATTGTTTGTTTAGCTGAGACACACTGGAAAGCATAGGGGGTGATGAAGAAAAAAGAGCCTGAGGAGGCGACAGGGACATTTTGAGTCAGAACGCATGATGTTATTCTTTAAGGCTTCTCTGTTTTAGGGGCATGGCGGCTTCTGATGACCTCAGACAAGACGGGAGGCACCATTCTTGGAGGAGTCAAAGGACGCATTGTCTCATTAACAAAGCAGCGTGTGCACAAAGTCAACGTAAACGGCCACGGTATGACAGGCTGACCAATCCCAAAAAAAGAGGACACATAGGCGGGCAGCACGGCAAGGCCGGGACTATAGTTGAAAATTTGCGAATGATACTTGAACTTGCTTTATAAATAATATATTTATATAAAACCATTTTTCTCCTCTGTTGACAGCAGTGTTGTCGCTAGGAATTTTCAAAATGGGGTCCATGCCAATAAGTCATAAAAATGGGGTCCCACAGTACATTTTTGGGGTCCCACTTTTTTGTTAGCGTTTTGAAAATAAATGATACATGTATGCACTGTCCTGTTATATCTCACATTCTATATTGTGTTTTGGAAAATGGTTGTCATAAATGTCACTTAATTCAAAAAAAGAGGTTCCGCAGCCTCCGAAGCAGAACCTCCAGGTTCTGTAACAGCTTCTTCCCTCAGGCAGTAATACTCTTGAACGCATCATAATTAAATGATCCCCTCAACTCCCCCCAAAATGGATTAACTTGCTGGAAGATAGCTCCATCCTATCTTGCCGATTGTATTGTACCATATGTCCCGGCAAGAAATCTGCGTTCAAAAGACTCCGGCTTATTAGTGATTCCTAGAGCCCAAAAAAAGTCTGCGGGCTATAGAGCATTTTCCATTCGGGCTCCAGTACTCTGGAATGCCCTCCCGGTAACAGTTCGAGATGCTACCTCAGTAGAAGCATTTAAGTCTCACCTTAAAACTCATCTGTATACTCTAGCCTTTAAATAGACTCCCTTTTTAGACCAGTTGATCTGCCGCTTCTTTTCTTTCTCCGATGTCCCCCCCCTCCCTTGTGGAGGGGGTCCGGTCCGATAACCATGGATGAAGTCCTGGCTGTCCGGAGTCGAAACCCAGGATGGACCGCTCGTCAGGACCCAGGATGGACCGCTCGCCTGTATCGATTGGAGACATCTTTACGCTGCTGATCCGCCTCCGCTTGAGATGGTCTCCTGTGGACGGGACTCTCACTGCTGTCTTGGATCCGCTTAGAACTGAACTCTCGCGGCTGTGTTGGAGCCACTATGGATTGAACTTTCACAGCATCATGTTAGACCCGCTCGACATCCATTGCTTTCGGTCCCCTATTGGGGGGGGGTTGCCCACATCTGAGGTCCTCTCCAAGGTTTCTCATAGTCAGCATTGTCACTGGCGTCCCACTGGATGTGAATGCTCCCTGCCCACTGGGTGTGAGTTTTCCTTGCCCTTTTGTGGGTTCTTCCGAGGATGTTGTAGTCGTAATGATTTGTGCAGTCCTTTGAGACATTTGTGATTTGGGGCTATATAAATAAACATTGATTGATTGATTGATTGGAATAAAAAGACAATATAACATACATCCATAAACGCGGACGCATGTGGAAAAAGTGCAATATATTTATCGGTACAGTAATCTATTTATTTATTTATATATATTTAATTATTGTACATATATTTACATATTATTTATATATATTTATTTAATTATATATGCACCTTATTGTTTTTTTTTATTAATCCTGCACATGGCGTAGTGGGTAGAGAGGCCGGCCGGAAACCTGAGGGTTGTAGGTTCGCTTCCAACTTATTGACATCCCAAAAAATCGCTGCCGTTGTGTCCTTGGGCACCCTTTGCCCCCGGTGCCAATCACACTGGTGAATGAATGATTGGTGGTGGTCGGAGGGACCGAAGGCGCAAACTGGCAGCCACGCTTCCGTCAGTCAACCCCAGGGCAGCTGTGGCTACTGATGTAGCTTACCACCACCAGGTGTGAATGAATGTTGAATCCTACTTCTCTGTGAGCTCTTTGAGTGTTTAGAAAAGCGCGATATAAATCTAGATTATTATTATTATTACTACCTGCTGGTAGTTTTTTTTCTATATTTTTATTAAATAAGCTGAAGGGAATAAGCGGTAGAAAATGGATGGATGCATGAAGCTGTAGGTGTATTTATTTCAGTATAAAAGTGTAAAAAGTGTTTTGGTTCGGTCATGAAAATGATGATAATGGTGTGCCACATACATTTTATATTTAACGCTTAAAACTCTGGAGTCTACATCAACTTCAGATCTATTCCTCATTTCAAAATGTTTTATTTTGTTTATGTTGTTTTTTTGTTTGTGTGTTTTCCGCCCTTTTTTGGCAAAGAAAACTGTTTTTTTTTATGGCAAACACAAACATATGCAAAATCTTCCACCTAAAATATTTTTCAAAGTGGAATATTTGATGTGACGTAATCGGGGTTGGGTTGGGGGGTCGGGGGGTGTATATTGTAGCATCCCGGAAGAGTTAGTGTTGCAAGGGGTTCTGGGTATTTGTTCTGTTGTGTTTATGTTGTGTTACGGTGCGGATTTTCGTCCAAAATATGATTGTCATTCTTTTTTGGTGTGGGTTCACTGTTTGTAACAGTGTTAAAGTCGTTTATACGGCCACCCTAAGTGTGACCTGTATGGCTGTTGGAACAATCACTCCTGTACAAAGGCAAAACCTAGTAACTCACTTCTAGCTGATTTTGAGAAAACAAAGGAAAACCAATCTATCTTAATGCCGTCTTACAAAGATCTACAAAGTCATCAAACGTATAGATGTTTTCCTGAGCTTTCATTTTCTTGCCGATTGAGCCATGGATTGAATCTGCTCTCATGAACGTGTGCCCTTTCTCCAGATATTTTATCACAATCTCGGGTGGGCCCCATTCTGCGTTTGCACATTGGGCGTCCAGTTTTTATTTTGACCTCCACATTTATCTGCCCAAAAGAGTATGCAAGGGGAAGAATCAAGAACAATACATTTATGAAGGTGCTTGCAACGTCCTGGGCCAATCTTCCAAATATCCCCTCGTGCCATAATATCACATAATCAGGTTGACCGTCGGCCCCCATTCGTGCAAATGTCTCATTAAAGACAACAAGGCGACTGACAAAGAAGCTCCGATTGGTCCCTTGAGATACTAGGTTTTTCCGTTGTATCCACGCAGTTAGGTGGTAGTTGCTAGGTCCTGCCATGCGCGTAACAGCTTACTTACGGAACAAATTACAATATCGCATACACTAATCTAAAGCATATCACCTAGGAACTCCAAAATTATTACCAGCTCAGTTTTGACCAAAATTGAGTTACTGGGTTTTGCCTTTAGACAGGAGATCACTGCACCACCTCGCTCTCTACGTCCCTGTCCCTCCCTCAAGAAAGTTGCTGCGTGCGCACACCTTCACATTGTGATTTGTTTTTAACCCCTCTTAACCCTGTACGTACATTGAAAACACATGCAACCTTGACACATTTGAGGCATTTAAGAAACCCCGCCCGGACACCCCAGACAGTCCTGCGGGGAAAAGAGGACGTACGGTCAGTCTTCAGTATGAGCTTTCTTTTCAGACGGTCACTGGTCCTGAAAGGACGACTGTTGCTGTCGGGTCCATGCGACCGGCACAAAATATAAACCCTTCGTAGTGAAGTAGTTCTCCGATGTGATGGATGGGTGCAAAACCTCCTTCAGGCAAGAATGTCCATAAATACAGTATAGTAAGTATGTCATTATAATCTACTTTCACAAGTTAGCCAGGATTTGCATATCCCGTACACGCTTCAAAGTCTGTGTGCATGAGAAGATTATGTTCTGTTTGACAGCTGTACAGTAGGTGCTAAGTGGAGTGGTTTATGGAGTGATAAAAGTGGAGCTGAAATGAGAACGTCACATACAGCAAAAAGTAAGAAAAGAAAATGACTATTAAGGAAAGTAGTGTATGTCGGATGCGATGTTTTTATTTCCTCCAGTGTCCTCTTGAGCAGACATTCGAATTTGGTCTATTTATTTCGCCAGAGTTACAGGAGCACTCTGCTGTTTTAAAAGACCCTCTGCAAAAAATATCGAGTCCAAGATCATCTCCATGGCAACACTCCGTTTTTGAGAAATATGCTGCACTTTTTTTTTTTTCTTTTTTTTTAGCTGAACTCACAAGTCACCATTTGAATAGCCCAAATGATGAAAGAGAAAGGACCTAACACGGGACCTTGGGGATTGATTGATTGATTGAGACTTTTATGCATAGATTGCACAGTACAGTACATTTTCCGTACGGTTGACCACTAAATGGTAACACCCCAATAAGGTTTTCAACTTGTTTAAGTCAGGGTCCACGTTGATCAATACATCAGCATAATACAGTCATCACACAAGTTAATCATCATTGATTGATTGATTGATTGAAACTTTTCTTAGCAGCTTACACAGTACAGTACATATTCCATACAATTGACCACTAAATGGTAACACCCAAATACGTTTTTCAACTTGTTTAAGTTGGGGTCCACGTTAATCAATTCATGGTAATCAGCATATATACATTGAACTATTTACATTATTTACAATCGGGGGAGTGGGTTGATATTAGCACTCCAGTTATCAACAATTTTATCATCTGAGAAATGGACATTGAAACAGTGTAGGTCTGACTTCGTAGGATAAAATAGTGAGCTCAGAAAACACCACGATTGTAACTAAAGAAGTTGAACAGCTGACTAATGACGGCATCTGAAGTAAATATGCTATGACAACGCCTTAGGCCAGTGGTCCCCAACCACCGGGCCGCGGACCAGTGATTTGTACCGGGCCGCACAAGAAATAGAAAAAAAAAATGTTTTTATTTTTATTTTTTATTATTAAATCAACATAAAAAACACAATGTATACATTATACATCATTATAGATCAATGCAGTCTGCAGGGACACAGTCCGTAAGCACACATGATTGTATTTCTTTATGAAAAACAAACAAACAAACAAAAAAACACGCCAAGGCCGGGACTAGGTGAAAATTGGCCAATGATACTTGAACTTGCTTTATAAGTAAAATATTTATTTAAACAAAGCACTTTTTCTCCTCTGTTGACAGCAGTGTTGGCGCTAAGAATTTTAAAAATGGGGTCCCATGGACCCCATAAAGTCATAAAAATGGGGTCCCACAGTAAATTTTTGGGGTCCCGCTTTTTTTGCAAGCGTTTTGAAAACAAATGATAAACGTATGCATTGTCCTGTTATATCTCACATTGTATATTGGGTTTTGGAAAAAGGTTGTCATAAATGTTACTTAATTCATTAAAAAATAATAATAAAACATTTGTACACATTCAGTTTTAAACATTCATTCACTTTCTTCTTTCATTCATGGATCTAAACTTTACCGCTGCTGGTAGTTTTTTCTATATTTTCATATAATAAATTGTAGGTGTATTTATTTCAGTATAAAACTGTAAAAAGTGTTTTGCTTCGGTCATGAAATGATGATAATGGTGTGCCAGGGCATACATACATTTTATATTTAACACTTCAATCACTGGAGTCTACATCAACTTCAGATCTATTCCTCATTTCAAAATGTTGTAGTTTTTTTTTTATGTTGTCTTTTTTGTTTTCCGCCCACAAAACTGTTTTTTTTTAATGACAAACACAAAATATGTAGAATCTTCCACCAAAACAAATTTTCAAAGTGGAATATTTGATGTGACGTAATCGGGGTTGAGGTGGGGGATGGGGGGTAGTGGGGGATGCATATTGTAGCGTCCAGGAAGAGTTAGTGCTGCAAAGTATTCTGAGTATTTGTTATTTTGTGTTTATGGTGTGTTATGATGTGGATGTTCCCCTGAAAAGTGTTTGTCATTCTTTTTTGGTGTGGGTTCACAGTGTGGCGCATATTTGTAACGGTGTTAAAGTTGTTTATACGGCCACCCTCAGTGTGACCTGTATGGCTGTTGACCAAACATGCCTTGATTAACAACCAATCCACTATCTCGCTCTCTTGCTCTCTCTGCCCGTCCCTCACTACTTTTTCTGCATGCGCTCATCTTCACAATTTGTTTTGTTTTTTTCAACCCCTTCTTAACCCTGGACGTACATTGAAAATACACGCAACCCTGACTCAAAACGCTGGACAGTTGAGGCATTTAAGAAACCCCGCCCAGACAGGCCCGTAAAAGAGGACATGTCCGGGGGAAAGAGGACGAATGGTCAGTCTAGTATCGGTACACTCCTATCTGTTAGCAACAACAAGAAAATAAAGTGCAGGAAGAAAGTGAGTCACCGACAGAAAGTTCAGCATGAATTCTGTCTGATGACAAAAATCCATTTTACAAATGTTTAAAACAAACTCCAGCCATATTTCCGGTGATCCGCTTCCATTCGCTTCCAAATGAAACATTGACGGACTTCCCCGCCACACAGTCTTTTACGGCCTGCTGTAATTTACTAGACCCGGTTGGGCAATACACCCATAAAAAGCACCTACATCTCTGCATAAATTAGCTAGCTAGATTTCTTTTTTTTTTTTGTGTGTAAGGCAATTACGGATTCAATTTAGACTTTAGTGGGCAAATTGGATTGAGTTTAATAGTTGAAATGAAGGGCATGAGACTTGATGAATGAGGGTGCGGGGTGTAAGTTTGCATCCATTTAAAACACAAGACGTGCCTGTCATGTCATTGTGATCGGTGGCTAATCTCAATTCAGTCAGTAAACAGAGAATTAATGGACTTCTGCGATTTACATTTTGTTTCAACATCCTGTCAAGATTTTCACACTTTTGGATGTCCAAACAGTCAGTTTCACATCAACGCCCTGTGGTGATGGACATCTGAAAGGATTTAAAAAGGTGTTAACGGTGTTTTTTTTGTGTGTGCACCATCACCAAATTAACACTTCCTACATGAGTCATTCCAATTGCTGCTTTTTTTAGGAAATGTTTTCACCAGCAAGAAGAGAGGACTGATAGCTTTGTCACAAATGCTGGCCAAATACATCAAGTACTGACAGGACTTCAGTGACGTTCGATGCATTAGGAAAGGGATATTCAACTAAATTGTTTTGGGGGCCATATTTGCAGGTAGCTAAGGACCGAGGTTGGGACTTTTTTCTTCAATAGTCCATCCATCCATCCATTTCCTACCGTCGCGGGGGGTCGCTGGAGCCTATCAGCAGCATTCGGGCAGTAGGCGGGGTACACCCTGGACCAGTGACGTGCTGTCAGGGTAGGCAAGAGAGGCAGTGCCTCACCTCGCCACCAGGACTTAAAGGGGAACATTATCACAATTTCAAAGGGGTTAAAAACAATAAAAATCAGTTCCCAGTGCCTTGTTGTATTTTTTGAAGTTTTTTTCCAAATTTTACCGGTCCCGGAATATCCCTAAATAAAGCTTTAAAGTGCCTTATTTTCGCTATCTTCGAAACCACTATCCATTTCCCTGTGACGTCATACAGGGCTGCCAATACAAACAACATGGCGGTTACCACAGCAAGATATAGCGACATTAGCTCGGATTCAGACTCGGATTTCAGCGGCTTAAGCGATTCAACAGATTACGCATGTATTGAAACAGATGGTCGGAATATGGAGGCAGATAGCAAAAACGAAATTGAAGAAGAAATTGAAGCTATTGAGCAAATAGCTATTGACGCTATTCGGCCATAGCGTGGGTGTACCCAATGAAGTGGCCCATAGCATGGCTGCCTTATTAGCATCGCCGGTAAAATATGCAGACCAAACGATCAGGACTTTCGCATCTTGTGACACTGGAGCAACTTAAATCCGTCGATTGGTAAGTGTTTGTTTTGCTTTAAATGTGGGTATCTAGTTTTAAATGTACATACAGCTAGCGTAAATAGCATGTTAGCATCGATTAGCGTAGCATGTTAGCATCGATTAGCTGGCAGTCACGCCGTGACCAAATATGTCTGATTAGCACATAAGTCAACAACATCAACAAAACTCACCTTTGTGATTTCGTTTACTTAATCGTTGCAAATGCATCTGCAGGTTATCCATACATCTCTGTGCCATGTCTGTCTTAGCAACGCCGGTCAAATGTGAAGACACTCTGGTACATTCAATGGGGGTCTGTCGGCAGATTTCTTGCCAGTGGTGCAACTTGAATTCATCCCTGTTAGTGTTTTTACACCCTCCGACAACACACCAACAAGGCATGATGTCTCCAAGGTTCCACAAAATAGTCGAAAAAACGGAAAATAACAGAGCTGAGACCCGGTGTTTGTAATGTGAAAATGAATATGGCGGGTGTGTTACCTCGGTGACGTCACATTCTGACGTCATCGCTAAAAGACCGATAAACAGAAAGGCGTTTAATTTGCCAAAATTCACCCATTTAGAGTTCGGAAATCAGTTAAAAAAATACATGGTCTTTTTTCTGAAACATCAAGGTATATATTGACGCTTGCATAGGTTTGGTGATAATGTTCCCCTTTAATTATGAGATGTTAAAAAAACAATAATAAAATAAGTTTGAATATTTCTCTTTTGGTCGATGCTTTCTATGTGATTTTGGTGTGGTTCCTGTACATTTGGATAATTTTCATGGTCAAAATACCGGAAATTCTGTGTTTCCTGATCAAAATAACGCAACAGACCAGAAGTGAGGCAGGCACAGGTGGTGCTTACACGGCTACACACAGAGTGTATTGAGCGTGCGCGTGCTTGATGCCACGGGGAATAGGCAGGCCATGAGGCAGCAAGTACCTCTGCCTCAAAGTAGGGGGCGATATATTGTTCATCGCCTCAGCAGTAATCTGACTCGCCACACTGGGAGAAATTGGGGCGCTAAAGCTAGCGGACACACGTCTCTCCAGCGGAAGCCAGACTTTTTTTTTTATGTAGTTTTTTTAAACTGTATTTATAACAAACATGGCATTTTTATTAGAGAAAGCCAGCGTTTGTGGGTGTTATTGCTGCTTCAGGTACAAATACAGAAAGGTAAGATACACTCGCAAAAATTGATTTATTTTGTTAAAAGAAAGTGGGACCAAAAAGTATTTAATAACAACTTTGGCAAATACTTTTTGGACCAATTTGTCAAACCATAATATCATTATGATAACGTTTTTATGAAAGCAAATTACTCCCTTTGTTTTCCTGTTATTCTAATGTGCAAAGAAAATCAACAATGGTTAGAACTGCTGTAAAAAAAAAAAAAGAAGAAAAAAAAACTCCAAAAGTATGCATGCCTCACCTAGTCTACAGTTCACCGCACGTCACTGACTGCCCTGGACAAGTCGCCACCTCATCACAGTCTTCAATTGTCATATTTTATATATTCCAGGAACCAGATTCCTCTTCAGTAGTCATTGAGTTTGAGTTTATTTGGAACATGCAAGCATACAACATGATACATCACAATTTCCAGTTTCTCTTTTCAACATGTTCGAAAAGGAGTAGGAAGAAGGAGCTTATTTAATACTACCCCTTTTCTTTTACATATCAGTTGCTAAAACTTTTGTTCACAATATACTCCATAATAATAATAAAAATAAACAAATAAATGAATAATACTCGAAGTAAATTACATTTCTTATGGTGATATGAGTAAGATTATTTAGAAAATGAATGGATGGATAAAATAAATTCAGAATGTTTATCATGCTTCTTCTTCTTTGTACTTTGTAAACACTACGTTTGAAGAGTTTTTTTTTAAGTGGATCATATTGGTGCATTGTTTGATTGCTTTGCTTAATCCATTCCATTATTTAATACCACATACTGATATACTGAAGGTCTTAAGTGTTGTACGTGCATACAAATGTTTTACATTTTCTCTAAGATTTTTTTGAGAAGATTTGTTGTATATTCTTTGGTAGTGACGTGATGTGGATTTTTATGAGATTTGTTCTACCGTGATGCAAACGGACTAGAAGGTAAAAACATGATTTAATCTTGACTATAACTCAACAAAGTACAAAACAAACAGCGCTCACAAGGCGAAGGCACGAACTTGGGCAAGGGAACAAAAGTTAAGATTAGCATGAACTATGAACATAAAACGGTGGCTTCACGGTGGCAGAGGGGTTAGTGCGTCTGGGTTCAAATCCAGCCTCGGGATCTTCCTGTGTGGAGTTTGCATGTTGTCCCCGTGAATGCGTGGGTTCCCTCCGGGTACTCCGGCTTCCTCCCACTTCCAAAGACATGCACCTGGGGATAGGTTGATTGGCAACACTAAATTGGCCCTAGTGTGCGAATTTGAGTGTGAATGTAGTCTGTCTATCTGTGTTGGCCCTGCGATGAGGTGGCGACTTGTCCAGGGTGTACCCCGCCTTCCGCCCGATTGTAGTTGAGATAGGCGCCAGCGCCCCCCGCCACCCCAAAAGGGAATAAGCGGTAGAAAATGGATGGATGGATGGATATGAACATAAAACAAACAACACTTACTGTGGCTTGAAAGGAGCAGCATGAACTATGGCATGGACAGAGTAATGTCGCCAGGACGACGAACTTCAGGCTGATAGTCCCTTGATTAGAACAGGTGCGTGCATAAGGCAGGTGAAACTAATGAGTAGTCGTAGAAACCAAAACAAACAAGAGTGCACAAAAACAGGAACTAATGGAGTCCACAAACCAACAGAACATAACCAAACAAAGCAAGATCTAGACCACAGATCATGACAGGTAGCAGGTTATAGTTTGCTTTGTGTTTAATTTTAGCTGTTTGCAAATTCACTATGTCGTGGAATTTCAGTATTCTTGATTCAATAAATAAAGGGTTTGTGTGTTCTCCATATCCAACATTATTCAAACTGATCTTTTTTGTAACCCCGTTACATTTTATTTGGGTCTATTTACTTTGATTTAAAGGAGCCCTGTGCTGTTTGTTTTTAAGGACCTTCTGCAAAAATGCTAGTCAAAGATAATCTCTATGACAGCACTGTAGTGTTTTAAACATCTGCTGCAAAAATGAGTCTTACACTTTTAAAAAAAAAACTGCACTATTTTACCTTTAATAAAATATTTTCATAACTTTAAAGATGATACATCGACTTACTCAGACCTACTCAGTGGCCTTGTGGTTGAGTGTCCGCCCTGAGATCGGTAGGTCGTGAGTTCAAACCCCGGCCGAGTCTTACCAAAGACCATAAAAATGGGACCCATTACCTCCCTGATCGGCACTCAGCATCAAGGGTTGGAATTGGGGGTTAAATCACCAAAAATGACTCCCGGGCGTGGCCACCGCTGCTGCTCACTGCTCCCCTCACCTCCCAGGGGGTGAACAAGGGGATGGGTCAAATGCAGAGGACACATTTCACCACACTTAGTGTGTGTGTGACAATCATTGGTACTTTAACTTAACTTTAACTTTACAACTAGTTGAATGACACCTCTGTCATGGCCTGAGAATGTCTGTATCACTTAGAAGAAAATATGATTTAAAACGTGTGTATGCATGTCCAACACTTAAGACCTTTAGCATATCAGTATGTGGAAATTAAATTGTGGAATGGATTAAGCAAGGAAATCAAACAAAGCACTAATATGATGAAGTTTTTCTTAGTACTTTGTTCAAACTACAATTATGATAAACATCCTGAACCTTTAAAAAAAAAAGAGATCGAATATTTATGAATTTAATATTTGTTTACTAACTTCTGATTTTTACGAATCGTTACAAATAAGAATTGCGCTTATTTCGAAAATCTATTATTTTTTTTACACCCATAGTATCAATGCACTGCACGCTTGCTGCTAAAATGCCCATAAAAAGTGACGAATGTCTCCTGCTTTTTTGAAAACATAGCAAAACACCACAGGTAAGAAAATAACGACATGGTCGTGTAGTAAATGGGTGTCTCCATGGTGATGCCCAGCATTGAACACGCACAATTTAAATTAGGCGGTCTGCGACACAATTCAATTGCACAAATGGTGTTAATAGATCACACGCAACACCCAATTATAGTGCACTCTATTCTATAGATTTTTACACACTGCTTAGCACAAGGTACTTAGATCTTAGTAAATCAGGCGCTTACTGTGTCATGATCTGTTGTCTGGATCATGTTCGTTATTTTCAGATGGATCACATAATGGAGAAGCTTGCTGAAAAGGAAATTTGAATATAATTTGAGAGGACCCAGCATGGACGAATTGAGCAGACAAGTCATTGTTTTGTCTGCTCGTGGAAAACAAACATCCTTATCTACGATTTGACTCCCTCGAATGGCCTTGACGCTGTGGAAACAGGACCAGGCTGTTCTGAAAAACACCCCCGAGGACACCTCAATGATGGACGCTTTTGATCTCCCTCCCTCCTCAACGACACGTGGAGTCGAACTTTTGCAGATGGGCCTCAGTCTAAAAAAACCTTACATCTTCACACCCAAGATAATTGGGCATACACGCCCCCCCCCCCCCCCCCACCCCATGCCTTCACCACCGCTTTTTCCCCTCAGGGTGATGGTCGGATGGCAGCGCTTCAAAGCAGCAGACGCCTTCCAGGGCCCCAACTCCCCGCCCCTCTGTTGCGAGTTTGTCGTGATTAAATGTAACGTGTTTATGTGTGCATTGCATGGAGTTTTTTTCCCACTCCAGACTAGGCCCCCTTGAGGAGTCCAGTCGAGATTGTATTTTTTTCCTCATCTTTTTCCCCATCTTTTACGGGGAGCCTTGTGGCGACCCATCAGCGTTACTGTTCTGTAACCCTGTACACTGTTTGTTTGTCTGATCTTGAACGGGTTTGTGCTGAAAACAAATTTTGTTGTACTTGTGCAATGACAATAAAGATTTACCTACCTACCTACCTTGTGAACTCATTTAGTTCCTGTTTACGCTCCCTTCTTTAGTTACCATGACGACCCATTAGTTTCACCTGCCTAATGTGTTCGGATCGCGCACCTGCTCTAATCCGAGACTATTATTTAAGCCTGTTTTGCCAGTTAGTCGCCCTGGCGACAATCGGTAATTGCTCCTTCATGCCATAGAGTCATGATCTGTATTGATTGTTTCATGCTCGTTTCATGCCACAGTTAGCGAGTTTTTTTTGTTTCCTGTCCATAGTTCTGTTTAAGTATTAGTTTTTGTATCATGCGCTAAGTTGTGCCTTCGCCTTGTGCGCCCTTTTGTTTGTACCATTTGATAGTGAATAATTAAATATGTTCCTACCTTTAACGCCTGGTCCGGAGTAGTCCGTTTGCATCCCGGGAGAACAATCCTCGCATAATGATGCGACCACGTCATGGCATACTGTACAAAAAAAGCTCATTAGAATTAAAGCCAGACACACAAAAGAAATAAGGCAGCATAAAACTGTCTAGATTCCAACATCAAGGCTACCCCAGCAGGCACAAGACATTGATACTGACTTTGAAACTACGTTGCAAGATAGTTGTATTTGTAAATTGAGACAACGTTGATGTCTGATGTTGGATCCATGTTGTTGGTTGGGAAATGACCAAATTTCCAAAAGGTCAAATCAACGTCACAACCTGACATTGAATGAATGTCGTCAAAAAGACGTTTCAACGTTGTATTTCTGTTGTAGAATATTGTTTGGGAAATGACCAAATTTCAATGGTCAAATCAACGTCAGACCACAACATTGATTAAACGTTGTCAAAAAGCATGTTGTTTCAACGTTACGTTTTTCACACAGCTGTAGGAACTCAAATTGTTAAAAATAGTACAAAACCCAAAACCAGTGACGTTGGCATGTTGCGTAAATCGTAAATAAAAAACAGAATACAATGATTTGCAAATCTTTTTCAACTTACATTAATTTGAACAGGCTGCAAAGACAAGATATTTAATGTACAAACTGAGAAACTTAATTTCCATCCATCCATTTTCTACCGCTTATTCCCTTTTGGGGTCGCGGGGGGTGCTGGCGCCCATCTCAGCTACAATCGGGTGGAAGGCGGGGTACACCCTGGACAAGTCACCACCTCATCGCAGGGCCAACACAGATAGACAGACCACATTCACACTCACATTCACACACTAGGGCCAATTTAGTGTTGCCAATCAACCTATCCCCAGGTGCATGTCTTTGGAAGTGGGAGGAAGCCGGAGTACCCGGAGGGAACCCACGCATTCACGGGGAGAACATGCAAACTCCACACAGAAAGATCCCGAGCCTGGATTTGAACCCAGGACTGCAGGACCTTCGTATTGTGAGGCAGACGCACTAACCCCTCTGCCACCGTGAAGCCAGAAACTTAATTTATTTTTGCAAATAATCACTAACTTAGAATTTAATGGCAGCAACACATTGCAAAATGTTGGCACAGGGGCATTTTTACCATTGTGTTACATGGCCTTTCCTTTTAACAACATTTAGTAAACTTTTGGGAATTAAGGACACCAATTTTGAAGCTTCTCAGGTGGAATTCTTTCCCATTCTTGATTGATGTACAGCTTAAGTTTTTCAACAGTCTCGGGTCTCCTTTTAGTATTTTAGGCTTCATATTGCACCACACATTTTCAATGGGGGACAGGTCTGGACTACAGGCAGGCCAGTCTAGTACCCGCACTCTTTTGCTATGAAGCCAAGCTGTTGTAACACGTGGCTTGGTATTGTCTTGCTGAAATAATCAGGGGCGTCCATGATAACGTTGCTTGGATGGCAACATATGTTGCTCCAAAACCTGTATGTACCTTTCAGCAATAATGGTGCCTTCGCAGATGTGTAAGTTACCCATGCCTTGGGCACTAATACACCCCCATACCATCACAGATGCTGGCTTTTCAACTTTGCGCTTATAACAATCTGGATGGTTCTTTTCCTCTTTGTTCCGGAGGACATAAGGTCCACAGTTTCCAAACACAGTTTGAAATGTCCACTCGTCAGACACCAGAGCACTTTTCTATTTGGCACCAGTTGTAGTTACGGACAGTGGTTGTTTGAAGTGTTCCTGAGCCCATGTGGTGATATCCTTTACAGACTGATGACGCTTTTTGATGCTCTGTACCGCCTGAAGGATCAAAGATCACGGGTATTCAATGTTGGTTTTCAGGCTTGCTGCTTACATGCAGTGATTTTTTTCCAGATTCTCTGAACCTTTTGATGATATTACGGACCGTTGATGGTGAAATCCCTTAATTGCTTGTAGAAGCTTGTTGAAAAATGTTCTTAAAATGTTCGACAATCTGCTCACGCATTTGTTCACAAAGTGGTGATCCTCGCCCCATCCTTGTTTGTGAATGACCGAGCATTTCATGGAAGCTGCTTTTACACCCAATCATGGCACCCACCTGTTCCCAATCATCCTGTTCACCTATGGGAGGTTTCAAATAAGCGTTTGATGAGCATTCCTCAACATTCTCAGTCTTTTTTGCCACTTGTGCCAGCTTTTTGGAAACATGTTGCAGGCATCAAATTCCAAATGAGCTAATATTTGCAAAAAAAGAACGTTTTTCCAGTTCTAACATTAAGTATCTTGTCTTTGAAGTCTATTCAATGGAATATAGGTTGCAAAGGATTCGGAAATCATTGTATTCTGTTTTTATTTACGGTTTACCAGACGTGCCAACTTCACTGGTTTGGAGTTTTGTACAACAGGGGACTTTTCAATGAATACATATTTTATTCCTACTACTGTGACCTGTCTGTATTTTTGCTGTTGTGGTAGGAAATTGCGGAAACGCCTCCACAGTCAAAACAACCTTCAGCAATTTCGGCACTTTAGAGAATGGAATTCACCTTTTTTTTGTGTGTGTGTGTGTGTGTCACCGAAAAGGCTCCATCATCTGTGAAGATAACACAAAATGGGCCTCGATGGTGAAAAGTCAGGGGTGGTACACAGCCACGCTGAAAGGTGTCAAACCCCCCCAACACCCCCGCCGCCTCTCGCCGGCTCTTGCGATAGCGTATTATCTTCCAGATTACGACGCTCCATTCTCCGAGGTTGGGGGATTACAAGAGCGATTTGTGAGGAATGCACCGAGCCACTTCTGCGCTGAGTGTTGTTCCTGAGAGGAGCTCCCTCATCTCCACATTCGCATCTCCTTTTTAAAGGCCTACTGAAATGAGATTTTCTTATTTAAACGGGGATAGCAGGTCCATTCTATGTGTCATACTTGATCATTTCGCGATATTGCCATATTTTTGCTGAAAGGATTTAGTAGAGAACATCCACGATAAAGTTCGCAACTTTTGGTGCTGATAAAAAAGCCTTGCCTGTACCGGGAGTCGCAGACGATGACATCACCCGTGTGAGGGCTCCTCACATCCTCACATTGTTTTTAATGGGAGCCTTCAACAAAAAGAGCTATTCGGATCGAGAAAACGACAATTTCCCCATTAATTTGAGCGAGAATGAAAGATTCGTGTTTGAGGATATTGATATCGAAGGGCTAGAAAAAAAAAAGGCGATTGCATTGGGACGAATTCAGATGGATGAAGCCAGTACTTCATCCACGGTCATCGGACCGGACCCCCTCCACAAGGGAGGAGGTTACAGGGGAGAAAAAGAAAAGAAGCGGCAGATCAACTGGTCTAAAAAGGAGGTCTATTTAAAGGCTAGAGTATACAAATGAGTTTTAAGGTGAGACTAAGAATGATCAGCACATTACTTCATCAATCCAGAGATTTAAAGGCCTACTGAAATGAGATTTTCTTATTTAAACGGGGATAGCAGGTCCATTCTATGTGTCATACTTGATCATTTTGCGATATTGCCATATTTTTGATAAAAAGATTTAGTAGAGAACATCCACGATAAAGTTCGCAACTGGAGAAAAGCCCCTGCCTCTACCGGAAGTCGCAGACGATGACGTCACATGTTGATGCCTCCTCACATATTCACATTGTTTTTAATGGGAGCCTCCAACAAAAAGTGCTATTCAGACCGAGAAAACGACAATTTCCCCATTAATTTGAGCGAGAATGAAAGATTCGTGTTTGAGGATATTGATATCGAAGGGCTAGAAAAAAAAAAGGCGATTGCATTGGGACGAATTCAGATGGATGAAGCCAGTACTTCATCCACGGTCATCGGACCGGACCCCCTCCACAAGGGAGGAGGTTACAGAGGAGAAAAAGAAAAGAAGCGGCAGATCAACTGGTCTAAAAAGGAGGTCTATTTAAAGGCTAGAGTATACAAATGAGTTTTAAGGTGAGACTAAGAATGATCAGCACATTACTTCATCAATCCAGAGATTTAAAGGCCTACTGAAATGAGATTTTCTTATTTAAACGGGGATAGCAGGTCCATTCTATGTGTCATACTTGATCATTTTGCGATATTGCCATATTTTTGATAAAAAGATTTAGTAGAGAACATCCACGATAAAGTTCGCAACTGGAGAAAAGCCCCTGCCTCTACCGGAAGTCGCAGACGATGACGTCACATGTTGATGCCTCCTCACATATTCACATTGTTTTTAATGGGAGCCTCCAACAAAAAGTGCTATTCAGACCGAGAAAACGACAATTTCCCCATTAATTTGAGCGAGAATGAAAGATTCGTGTTTGAGGATATTGATATCGAAGGGCTAGAAAAAAAAAAGGCGATTGCATTGGGACGAATTCAGATGGATGAAGCCAGTACTTCATCCACGGTCATCGGACCGGACCCCCTCCACAAGGGAGGAGGTTACAGAGGAGAAAAAGAAAAGAAGCGGCAGATCAACTGGTCTAAAAAGGAGGTCTATTTAAAGGCTAGAGTATACAAATGAGTTTTAAGGTGAGACTAAGAATGATCAGCACATTACTTCATCAATCCAGAGATTTAAAGGCCTACTGAAATGAGATTTTCTTATTTAAACGGGGATAGCAGGTCCATTCTATGTGTCATACTTGATCATTTTGCGATATTGCCATATTTTTGATAAAAAGATTTAGTAGAGAACATCCACGATAAAGTTCGCAACTGGAGAAAAGCCCTGCCTCTACCGGAAGTGGCAGACGATGACGTCACATGTTGATGCCTCCTCACATATTCACATTGTTTCTAATTGGAGCCTCCAACAAAAAGTGCTATTCGGACCGAGAAAACGACAATTTCCCCATTAATTTGAGCGAAGATGAAAGATTTGTGTTTGAGGATATTGATATCGAAGGGCTAGAAAAAAAAGGCGATTGCATTGGGACGAATTCAGATGGATGAAGCCAGTACTTCATCCACGGTCATCGGACCGGACCCCCTCCACAAGGGAGGAGGTTACAGAGGAGAAAAAGAAAAGAAGCGGCAGATCAACTGGTCTAAAAAGGAGGTCTATTTAAAGGCTAGAGTATACAAATGAGTTTTAAGGTGAGACTAAGAATGATCAGCACATTACTTCATCAATCCAGAGATTTAAAGGCCTACTGAAATGAGATTTTCTTATTGAAACGGGGATAGCAGGTCCATTCTATGTGTCATACTTGATCATTTTGCGATATTGCCATATTTTTGATAAAAAGATTTAGTAGAGAACATCCACGATAAAGTTCGCAACTGGAGAAAAGCCCCTGCCTCTACCGGAAGTCGCAGACGATGACGTCACATGTTGATGCCTCCTCACATATTCACATTGTTTCTAATGGGAGCCTCCAACAAAAAGTGCTATTCGGACCGAGAAAACGACAATTTCCCCATTAATTTGAGCGAGGATGAAAGATTCGTGTTTGAGGATATTGATATCGAAGGGCTAGAAAAAAAAAGGCGATTGCATTGGGACGAATTCAGATGGATGAAGCCAGTACTTCATCCATGGTCATCGGACCGGACCCCCTCCACAAGGGAGGGTGTTACAGAGGAGAAAAAGAAAAAAAGCGGCAGATCAACTGGTCTAAAAAGGAGGTCTATTTAAAGGCTAGAGTATACAAATGAGTTTTAAGTTGAGACTAAGAATGATCAGCACATTACTTCATCATTCCAGAGATTTAAAGGCCTACTGAAATGAGATTTTCTTATTTAAACGGGGATAGCAGGTCCATTCTATGTGTCATACTTGATCATTTTGCGATATTGCCATATTTTTGATAAAAAGATTTAGTAGAGAACATCCACGATAAAGTTCGCAACTGGAGAAAAGCCCTGCCTCTACCGGAAGTGGCAGACGATGACGTCACATGTTGATGCCTCCTCACATATTCACATTGTTTCTAATTGGAGCCTCCAACAAAAAGTGCTATTCGGACCGAGAAAACGACAATTTCCCCATTAATTTGAGCGAAGATGAAAGATTTGTGTTTGAGGATATTGATATCGAAGGGCTAGAAAAAAAAGGCGATTGCATTGGGACGAATTCAGATGGATGAAGCCAGTACTTCATCCACGGTCATCGGACCGGACCCCCTCCACAAGGGAGGAGGTTACAGAGGAGAAAAAGAAAAGAAGCGGCAGATCAACTGGTCTAAAAAGGAGGTCTATTTAAAGGCTAGAGTATACAAATGAGTTTTAAGGTGAGACTAAGAATGATCAGCACATTACTTCATCAATCCAGAGATTTAAAGGCCTACTGAAATGAGATTTTCTTATTGAAACGGGGATAGCAGGTCCATTCTATGTGTCATACTTGATCATTTTGCGATATTGCCATATTTTTGATAAAAAGATTTAGTAGAGAACATCCACGATAAAGTTCGCAACTGGAGAAAAGCCCTGCCTCTACCGGAAGTCGCAGACGATGACGTCACATGTTGATGCCTCCTCACATATTCACATTGTTTCTAATGGGAGCCTCCAACAAAAAGTGCTATTCGGACCGAGAAAACGACAATTTCCCCATTAATTTGAGCGAGGATGAAAGATTCGTGTTTGAGGATATTGATATCGAAGGGCTAGAAAAAAAAAGGCGATTGCATTGGGACGAATTCAGATGGATGAAGCCAGTACTTCATCCATGGTCATCGGACCGGACCCCCTCCACAAGGGAGGGTGTTACAGAGGAGAAAAAGAAAAAAAGCGGCAGATCAACTGGTCTAAAAAGGAGGTCTATTTAAAGGCTAGAGTATACAAATGAGTTTTAAGTTGAGACTAAGAATGATCAGCACATTATTTCATCATTCCAGAGATTTAAAGGCCTACTGAAATGAGATTTTCTTATTTAAACGGGGATAGCAGGTCCATTCTATGTGTCATACTTGATCATTATGCGATCTTGCTATAATTTTGCTAAAAAGATTTAGTAGAGAACATCCACGATAAAGTTCGCAACTGGAGAAAAGCCCCTGCCTCTACCAGAAGTCGCAGACGATGACGTCACATGTTGATGCCTCCTCACATATTCACATCGTTTCTAATGGGAGCCTCCAACAAAAAGTGCTATTCGGACCGAGAAAACGACAATTTCCGCATTAATTTGAGCGAGGATGAAAGATTTGTGTTTGAGGATATTAATAGCGACGGACTAGAAAAAAAAAAAAAAAAAAACGAGTTAAAAAAAGAAAACAACGCGATTGCATTGGGACGGATTCCGATGTTTTTAAACACATTTACTAGGATAATTCTGGGAAATCCCTTATCTTTCTATTGTGTTGCTGGTGTTTTAGTGAGTTTAATAGTACCTGATCGTCAGAAAAGTTCTGTGTAAATTATCAAATAAAACCTTGTATTACATTGTGTTCCTGACGAGAAGAAAAAAGGCCGGGGATTTCCAAGAAGAATGCTGGACTTCCAGGTGGACAGATGGCAGAATCTGCCCAACTTCCAGAGGAACTCTTTTAAGTATTTTTACGAACCCTCTTTGATCTATTTTATGGGACTCTCTGTGATCTATTTTATGGGACTTTCTTTGATCTGTTCGGGAACCGAAGGCAATGCTGGTCACGGCCCACTTCCTTGAGGAAGCCGCTGTGGGAAGGAAGGGGGTGAAAATCAAATAAAGAAAGAGGAGCACGGTCTTGGGTCAGAGCTTGGTGCAGGAACTGTACTGGATGTACATTGGCCATGCCTCTCCTCGGATCTGAGTATAAATTTAACTCTGTCTCTGTTTGATTCCTTGTCTTTTTGTCTTGTTTAATAGATGTCATCAATATTTGAACCTGACACTGATAGTCGGAGGGGTGTGTCCACGGGTATGTTGATCCCAGTGTCTGAGGGAAGTCGACGGCAGCTGTATGGACGGCACAAGCTCAGCTTGTACCGGTAAGTGGCGATTTTTTACCAAAATGTTCTCACCGAAAACTGCTGGTTGACATTTGGTCGGGATCCATGTTCGCTTGAACGCTCTGATCCATAGGAAAGCTTCACCTCCGGGAATTTTAAACAAGGAATCACCGTGTGTTTGTGTGGCTAAAGGCTAAAGCTTCCCGACTCCATCTTTCTTCTTTGAATTCTCCATTATTAATTGAACAAATTGCAAAAGACTCAGCAACACTGATGTTCAAAATACTGTGTAATAATGCGGTTAAAGCAGACGACTTTTAGCTGTGTGTGTGTGTGTGCAGCGCTATTTCCTTACAGTCCGTGACGTCACATGTACACGTGACGTTTTCTACAAGAAACACCCCGGAAATCTTAAATTGCAATTTAGTAAACTAAACCGCCCGTATCGGCATGTGTTGCAATGTTAATATTTTATCATTGATATATAAACAGAGGTGGGTAGAGTAGCCAGAAATTGTACTCAAGTAAGAGTACTGTTACTTTAGAGATTTATTACTCAAGTAAAAGTAAGAAGTAGTCACCCAAATATTTACTTGAGTAAAAGTAAAAAGTATGTTGGGAAAAAACTACTCAAGTACTGAGTAACTGATGAGTAACCTGTTTGTTTAATGATTACGGCAACAAATGATGCAAAAAAACATAAAAATAGCAATGAGCAAATTCACAGCCAGGAATATCTCTTAAGCAACTAAAACAATATTATATATTAAATAATAATACATTAAAATAAAATAAAAATTAAGGCAAATTGAGCCACAATAACTTAACAGCATCATAGGCTCAGTAGGCATTGATTGATGGATTAAAACTTTTATTAGTAGATTGCACAGTACAGTACATATTCCGTACAATTGACCACTAAATGGTAACACCCCAATAAGTTTTTCAACGTTTATCAATTACTTAATAAATGACCAAGTCGAGGTGATATACCTCATATATACATATACATACACACATATCATATACATACATACCTTTATATATACAGTATATAATTTATATTTATTTATTTTGCCGTTTGTGTTCACATGTTAAAGGTGTTTTAATGAATATACATGCATGTTTAACATATAGATTCCTATCTTTAATGAAGACAAAAATATAAGTTGGTGTATTACCTGACAGTAGTGCTGATAACGTCCCGGTTTTCAAATGAAGGAGAAAAAAAGTTCCTCCTTCCTGTCTAATACCACATGAAAGTCGTTGGTTTTTGGCATCTTATTTGTCCAGCTTCCATATTCGTTTTTATACACTTTACAAGAAATACATTGGCGGCAAACTCCGTAGCTTGCTAGCTTGTTTGCTCTGGCTTTCGGAGACTCTTATTTTGTTGGCGTAGGCGCGATGGAGCGGCACTTTTATTGTGAAGACAGGAACTGTGCGATCAGTTTTGGTCTTAGGGTTGGAATTACGGTTGAAATAAAAAGTGTCTTTTTTCGTTTACACTTTTGATTGATTCATTGATAGATTGAAACTTTTATTAGTAGATTGCACAGTACAGTACATATTCCGTACAGTTGACCACTAAATGGTAACACCCCAATAAGTTTTTCAACGTTTATCAATTACTTAATAAATGACCAAGTCGAGGTGATATACCTCATATATACATATACATACACACATATCATATACATACATACCTTTATATATACAGTATATAATTTATATTTATTTATTTTGCCGTTTTTGTTCACATGTTAAAGGTGTTTTAATGAATATACATGCATGTTTAACATATAGATTCCTACCTTTAATGAAGACAAAAATATAAGTTGGTGTATTACCTGACAGTAGTGCTGATAACGTCCCGGTTTTCAAATGGAAGAGAAAAAAAGTGCCTCCTTCCTGTCTAATACCACATGAAAGTCGTTGGTTTTTGGCATCTTATTTGTCCAGCGTCCATATTCGTTTTCATACACTTTACAAGAAATACATTGGCGGCAAACTCCGTAGCTTGCTAGCTTGTTTACTCTGGCTTTCGGAGACTCTTATTTTGTTGGCGCAGGCGCGATGGAGCGGCGCTTTTATTGTGAAGACAGGAACTGTGCGATCAGTTTTTGCCTTAGGGTTGGAAGTACGGTTGGAATAAAAAAAGTGTCTTTTTTCATTTACACTTTCGATTGATTGGTTGAAACTTTTATTAGTAGATTGCACAGTACAGTACATATTCCGTACAGTTGACCACTAAATGGTAACACCCCAATAAGTTTTTCAACATGTCGGGTTTTACGTGTGACGGTCACGTGACCGCCTGGCTCTGTTTGATTGGTCCAACCCCACCAGTGACTGCATGTGATTGGTGAAACGCAGGCATGCGTAGTTCCTACTTTGAATGCGTGTCAGACAAAATCAAAACAAACAAAGCGTGCATTAACAGATCGATAAAAAAAAAAGTAGCGAGTAACGACCTGATTGCAGATAAATGGAGCGGAGTAAAAGTAGCGTTTCCATCCATCCATCCATCCATCTTCTTCCGCTTATCTGAGGTCGGGTCGCGGGGGCAGCAGCCTAAGCAGGGAAGCCCAGACTTCCCTCTCCCCAGCCACTTTGTCTAGCTCTTCCCGGGGGATCCCGAGGCGTTCCCAGGCCAGCCGGGAGACATAGTCTTCCCAACGTGTCCTGGGTCTTCCCCGTGGCCTCCTATCGGTTGGACGTGCCCTAAACACCTCCCTCGGGAGGCGTTCGGGTGGCATCCTGACCAGATGCCCGAACCACCTCATCTGGCTCCTCTACCTATGGTCATGAGCTTTGGGTAATGACCGAAAGGATAAAGTAGGGTTTCTTCTCTATAAATATACTCAAGTAAAAGTAAAAGTATGTTGCATAAAAACTACTCTTAGAAGTACAATTTATTTCAAAAGTTACTCAAGTAGATGTAGCGGCATAGCTCGGTTGGTAGAGTGGCCGTGCCAACAACTTGAGGGTTGCAGGTTCGATTCCCGCTTGTGCCATCCTAGTTACTGCCGTTGTGTCCTTGGGCAAGACACTTTACCCCCCTACTCCCAGTGCCACCCACACTGGTTTAAATGTAACTTAGATATTGGGTGTCACTATGTAAAGCGCTTTGAGTCACTTGAGAAAGAGCGCTATATAAATATAATTCACTTCACATGTAACGGAGTAAATGTAGCGCGTTACTACCCACCTCTGTATATAAACTATCAGACTGCGTGGTCGCTAGTAGTGGGTTTCAGTAGGCCTTTAAAGATAAATCTTCTTGCAGATAGCTGTTCTCTGCAGGATGACTTTGCATGACTACAAGCAGGCGGATGACCTGTCCTTACTTCAGCCATTATGCCACGCTCCATTTTTAAGTTGTTGCACAGAAGACCGTCCAACACGTTTGGGATTATACGTGTGTGTTGGTAAAACACGGGCTCGGCGTTAGGGGGGTGGCAGGAGTCTCAAGTGTTTTGTAGGTAGCTTTGGGCAATCTGGGCCTGATTCAAGCACAACAAAGTCGTCATTTGGCCGGCGTTGCAACAACTGAAGTCTTTTTGAACGGCTGCCTGCTGCATGTGCGTGATTCATCCTGGTGCTTTGTAGTCCGCTGCACAATGAGCAGTGGCCTGGATCGTATTGGGTGTGCCAAGCTAGTCTCTACATCACATATGGCCTCATTCCGCAAACATATCAGCTTGAGATTTTGTCACACTCTGCCCGGGAGGTGGTGTCGTTTATGGCGGGCCCTTCAGTGTTGACCACAAACGAGGCGCTAACTGTCCAAAGTCGGGACCCGGGGCGGACCACTCATCTGTGGATCAGTTGGGGACGTCTCTGGGCTGCTGACCTGATTAGCTGGCCCCACTATGGACTGGACTCTCACAATATTATGCTAGATCCACTATGGACTGCACTCTCACAATATTATGCTAGATCCAGTATGGACTGCACTCTCACCATATTATGTTAGATCCACTATGGACTGGACTCTCACAATATTATGCTAGATCCACTAGGAACTGGACTCTCACAATATTATGTTGGATCCACTATTGACTGGACTCTCACAATATTATGTTAGATCCACTATGGACTGCACTCTCACCATTTTATGTTAGATCCACTATGGACTGGACTCTCACAATATTATGCGAGATCCACTATGGACTGGACTCTCACAATATTATGCGAGATCCATTATGAACTGGACTCTCACAATATTATGCGAGATCCACTATGGACTGAACTCTCACAATATTAAGCTAGATCCACTATGGACTGCACTCTCACCATATTATGCTAGATCCACTATGGACTGGACTCTCACAATATTATGCTAGATCTACTATGAACTGGACTCTCAAAATATTATGCTAGATCCACTATGAACTGGACTCTCACAATATTATGTTAGATCCACTATGGACTGGACTCTTACAATATTATGTTAGATCCACTATGGACTGGACTCTCAAAATATAATGCTAGATCCACTATGGACTGGATTTTCACATTATGTTAAATCCACAATGGACTGGACTCACAACATTATATTAGATCCACTATGGACTGGACTCTTACAATATTATGCTAGATCCACTATGAACTTGACTCTCACAATATTATGTTAGATCCACTATGGACTGGACTCTCACAATATTATGCTAGATCCACTATGGACTGTACTCTCACAATATTATGCTATATCCACTATGAACTGGACTCTCACAATATTATGTTAGATCCACTATGGACTGGACTCTTACAATATTATGCTAGCTCCATTTTGAACTGGACTCTCACACTATTATGTTAGATCCACAGTGGACTGGACTCTCACAATATAATGCTAGATCCACTATGGACTGGACTCTCACAATATCATGCTAGATCCACTATGGACTGGACTCTCAAAATATAATGCTAGATCCACTCTGGACTGGACTCTCACAATATTATGCTAGATCCACTATGGACTGAACTCTCACACTATAATGCTAGATCCACTATAGACTGGATTCTCACAATATTATGTTAAATCCACTATGGACTGGACTCTCACAATATTATATTAGATCCACTATAGACTGGACTCTTACAATATTATGCTAGATCCACTATGGACTGGACTCTTACAATATTATGCTAGATCCACTATGGACTGGACTCTCACAATATTAAGCTAGATCCACTATGGACTGGACTCTTACAATATTATGCTAGATCCACTATGGACTGGACTCTCATAATATTATGTGAGATCCACTATGGACTGGACTCTCACAATATCATGCTAGATCCACTATGGACTGGACTCTCAAAATATAATGCTAGATCCACTATGGACTGGACTCTCACAATATTATGCTAGATCCACTATGGACTGGACTCTCACAGTATTATGTTAGATCCACTATGGACTGCACTCTCACCATATTATGCTAGATCCACTATGGACTGGACTTTCACACTATTATGAAAGATCCACTATGGACTGGACTATCACAATATTATGCTAGATCCACTATGGACTGGACTCTTACATCATGCTAGCTCCACTATGGACGGGACTCCCACACTATTATGCTAGATCGACTATGGACTGGACTCTCACACTATTATGAAAGATCCACTATGGACTGGACTCTCACAATATTATGCTAGATCGACTATGGACTGGACTCTTACACTATTATGAAAGATCCACTATGGACTGGACTCTCACAATATTATGCTAGCTCCACTATGGACGGGACTCTCACACTATTATGCGAGATCCACTATGGACTGGACTCTCACAATATTATGTTAGATCCACTATGGACTGGACTCTCACAATAATATGCTAGATCCACTATGGACTGGACTCTCACAATATTATGCTAGATCCACTATTGACTGGATTCTCACAATATTATATTAGATCCACTATGGACTGGACTCACAATATTATATTAGATCCACCAGGGACTGGACTTTTATAATATTATGCTAGATCCACTATGGACTGGACTCTTACAATATTATGCTAGATCCACTATGGACTGGACTCTTACAATATTATGCTAGATCCACTATGGACTGGACTCTTACAATATTATGCTAGATCCACTGTGGACTGGACTCTCACAATATTAAGCTAGATCCACTATGGACTGGACTCTTACAATATTATGCTAGCTCCACTATGGACGGGACTCTCACACTATTATGCGAGATCCACTATGGACTGGACTCTCACAATATTATGTTAGATTCACTATGGATTGCACTCTCACCATATTATGCTTGATCCACTATGGACTGTACTCTCACAATATCATGCTAGATCCACCATGGACGGGACTCTCATACTATTATGCGAGATCCACTATGGACTGGACTCTCACAATATTATGTTAGATCCACTATGGACTGCACTATGGACTGGACTCTCACAATATTATGCTAGATCCACTATGACTGGACTCTCACCATATTATGCTAGATCCACTATGGACTGGACTCTCACCATATTATGCTAGATCCACTATGGACTGGACTCTCACAATATTATGCTAGATCCACTATGAACTGGACTCTCACCATATTATGCTAGATCCACTATGGACTGGACTCTCACCATATTATGCTAGATCCACTATGGACTGGACTCTCACAATATTATGCTAGATCCACTATGAACTGGACTCTCACAATATTATGTTAGATCCACTATGGACTGGACTCTTACAATATTATGCTGGATCTACTATGGACTGGACTCTCACAATATAATGCTAGATCCACTATGGACTGGACTATTACATAATTATGCTAGATCCACTATGGTCTGGACTCTCACAATATTATGCTAGATCCACTATGGACTGGACTCTCACAATATTATGCGAGATCCACTATGAACTGGACTCTCACAATATTATGCGAGATCCACTATGGACTGGACTCTCACAATATTATGCGAGATCCACTATGGACTGGACTCTCACAATATTATGTGAGATCTACTATGGACTGAACTCTCACAATATTATGTTAGATCCACTATGGACTGGACTCTCACAATAATATGCTAGATCCACTATGGACTGGACTCTCACAATATTATGCGAGATCCACTATGGACTCTACTTTCACAATATTATGCGAGATCCACTATGGACTGGACTCTCACAATATTATGCTAGATCCACTATGGACTGGACTCTCACACTATTATGTCAGATCCCCTATGGACTGGACTCTCACAATATTATCCTAGAGCCGCTATGGACTGGACTCTTACAATATTGTGTTAGATTCACTATTTTTATTTTGCAAATGTTTTAAAACTAAAACTAAAACACCACATGTACTTACGTGTTCACAGTCTTTGCGAAGTCTTTTTGAACACAAGCTTGGCACACCTCTTTGGGCAGTTTCCTCCTTCCCATTAGATTGGATGGAAAGTGTTGGTTTTCATCCAGGATGTCTCTGTACATTGCTGCATTCATCTTAGTCTAGTCAGGGAGGTGACCAAGAACCCGATGGTCACTCTGTCGGAGCCACAGCCCTCTTCTGTGGAGAGAGGAGAACCTTCTAGAATGACAACCATCTCTTCAGTGATCCACCAAACTGTATGGGAGAGTGGCCTGACACATGCCACTTCTTGGTAAAAAGTTTGCCAAAATGCACCCGGAAAGACTCTCACACCATGACAAAAACAAAACTCTCCGGCGTGATGAGACAAATATTGAACTCTACGGCGTGAATGCCAGACGTCATGTTTGTAGAAAACCAGGCACCGCTCATTACCAGGCTAATACCATCCCTACAGTGAAGCATGGTGGTGGCGGCATCATGCTGTGGGGATGTTTTTCAGTGGCAGGAACTGGGATACAAGTCAGGATAGAGGGAAAGATGAATGCAGCAATGTAGAGAGACATCCTTAATGGGAAGCGAGGTGCTGCAAAGAGGAATGGGTGAAACTGCCCGAAAATAGGTGTGACAAACTTAGACTTAGACTTTTTATTGTCATTCAAATTTAAACTTTACAGTACAGGTAAGCACTTAAGGATAGTTATTTTTGTCACGGTAAAAATGCAGAAGATTGCAAAACTAATTAACAATAATTTTGTTTTTACTATCGAGACTGATGGGTCGAAACTCAGATATATATACGTCATTACTTTAATCCATCAATCCATCCATCCATTTTCTACCGCTTATTCCCTTTTGGGGTCGCGGGGGGCGCTGGCGCCTATCTCAGCTACAATCGGGCGGAAGGCGGGGTACACCCTGGACAAGTCGCCACCTCATCGCAGGGCCAACACAGATAGACAGACAACATTCACACACTAGGGCCAATTTAGTGTTGCCAATCAACCTATCCCCAGGTGCATGTCTTTGGAAGTGGGAGGAAGCCGGAATACCCGGAGGGAACCCACGCATTCACGGGGAGAACATGCAAACTCCACACAGAAAGATCCCGAGCCTGGATTTGAACCCAGGACTGCAGGACCTTTGTATTGTGAGGCAGACGCACTAACCCCTCTGCCACCTCTTGCATTACTTTTAATAATGCAAGAAAAAAACTTTTGTATTTTGCAAAAGTATGGAAAATAAATAAAAAACCCAAAACACATGTACATAAGTATTCAGTCTTTGCTCGATATTGTTTTGATGCACCTTTGTCAGCAATTACAGCCTCAAGTCTTTGCAAACGTGCGCAAAGACTTGAGGCTGTAATTGCTGACAAAGGTGCACAAGTTTATGTATAGAATAGAATAGAACGGACTTTATCGTCATTATATTTGCATATAACGAGATTAAAGACTCCAATTTAAGGTGCGGTTGTGGGAACAAATATGGGGTTAAATGAATAACACAAGAGGTAGAGGGGCGGTATAGCTCGGTTGGTAGAGTGGCCGTGCCAGCAACTTGAGGGTTGCAGGTTCGATTCCCGCTTCCGCCATCCTAGTTACTGCCGTTGTGTCTTTGGGCAAGACACTTTACCCACCTGCTCCCAGTGCCACCCACACTGGTTTAAATGTAACTTAGATATATTGGGGTTCACTATGTAAAGCGCTTTGAGTCACTAGAGAAAAGCGCTATATAAATATAATTCACTAATAAAGGAAAAAACTAACAATTGAAATAGACTACTATCCAATAAAAATAATAAGAAATCATGTACAATATACAAAACACTATAGAAATACAAAATACTGTACAATATACAGAACAAGCAATAGATAATCAATGTCGGACGTATTGCACTTGAAGGGTAGTACTGCACAGTAGAGTAATAGGGCATGATATTGTATAGGGGTGAATTATTGTTATTATAAGTTAGAGTTCATCATGGTGACAGCTTTGCGAAATCATATATATATATATATATATATATATATATACGAAATACTTGAATTTCAGTGAATTCTAGCTATAAATATACTCCTCTCCCCTAGGTCTCAAAGTTGACAAGTATGATTTACCATGGCACTTTTTTAATTACGACACATTGCACATAACATAAAACATTGACGAAAAGGACATGTCTTAATCAGAATCAGACATACTTTATAAATCCTCGAATTTTCAGCACAATCCCATTCAAAAATCAGACAAACATTACAGGGAGACAGAACAGGATCGCTGACTGGTCTGCCAACTTCCGCCGCCCCTTACAAAAAAGGTGAGATACCGGCAAACAAGTGGGGGGAATGGGAGAAAAAAAAATTAAATTAAATTTAAAAAATCCTCTGCTGTATCATCCATGTATCCATTTTGGTGTAAACTCAACTCGTCGTGTTTGGAGGAAGAAGAATACTGAGTTGCATCCCAAGAACACCATACCTACTGTGAAGCATGGGGGTGGAAACATCATGCTTTGGGGCTGTTTTTCTGCGAAGGGGACAGGACGATTGATCCGTGTTAAGGAAAGAATGAATGGGGCCATGTATCGTGAGATTTTGAGCCAAAACCTCCTTCCATCAGTGAGAGCTTTGAATGGTTGACCAAATACTTATTTTCCACCATAAATTACAAATGAATTCTTTAAAATTCCTACAATGTGAATTCCTATGATGAAAATTACAGACCTCTGTCATCATTTTAAGTGGGAGAACTTGCACAATCGGTGGCTGACTAAATACTTTTTTGCCCCACTGCATATTTAACAACACATGAAAACAAAAGGGATGCACAAAAGGATGACACAAGAGCACGGAGCTCCTGCCAACAGCAGCCACTAAACAGAACAAAACGAGAGTTTTCTTACGAGAGTATCGATTCCATTGCTAGTATGTAACCATGGTGATGATGCTTTTGAGTGTTTAAAGCAGTGGTGTCGAACTCAAATACAGAGTGGGCCAACATTTTAAACTGAACAAAGCCACGGTCCAAGGTTCAACAAATTAAACTTTTAAAAAGGGACCCGGACAACTTTTGCATTGAATATTGAACAAGCAAGGCTTACATAACTTTATAGTGACATGCAAAATCCAGTTCCAAATAATTATAATAATAATAATAATAAAATATCAATAATTATTGCTGTTTGCCACACTGATTTGCTTTAGCACTGAATATGGAACAAGCAACGCTTATATAACTTAATAGTGCAAAATCAACTTTCAAAAAACAAACGAAAAAAACATTAAAAGGCATCCATCCATCCATTTTCTACCGCTTATTCCCTTTCGGGGTCGCGGGGGGCGCTGGCACCTATCTCAGCTACAATCGGGCGGAAGGCGGGGTACACCCTGGACAAGTCGCCACCTCATCGCAGGGCCAACACAGATAGACAGACAACATTCACACTCACATTCACACACTAGGGCCAATTTAGTGTTGCCAATCAACCTATCCCCAGGTGCATGTCTTTGGAAGTGGGAGGAAGCCGGAGTACCCGGAGGGAACCCACGCATTCACGGGGAGAACATGCAAACTCCACACAGAAAGATCCCGAGCCTGGATTTGAACCCAGGACTGCAGGACCTTCGTATTGTGAGGCAGACGCACTAACCCCTCTTCCACCGTGAAGCCAACATTAAAGGCATATTAAATACAATTTTAATAACAAAAATTAATGCCTCTTTTCTATTTACAGCCTTCTGAGGTAAAAATCAACATTAACTTTTTCCACAAATTTGAAAATAAATGGGGGGGCGTTGTTGGTAGCGGGGGATTTATATTGTAGCGTCCCGGAAGAGTTATTGCTGCAAGGGATTCTGGGTATTTTTTCTGTTGTGTTTATGTTGTGTTACGGTGCGGATGTTCTCCCGAAATGTGTTCGTCATTCTTTTTTGGTATGGGTTCACAGTGTGGCGCATATTTGTAACAGTGTTAAAGTTGTTTATAGGGCCACCCTCAGTGTGACCTGTATGGCTGTTTACCAAGTATGCCTGTTTGTAGAAGTTGCATATATTATGTGACTGGGACGGCACGCTGTTTGTATGGAGGAAAAGCGGAAGTGACGACAGGTTGTAGAGGGCGCTGAAGGTATCCGGGTGGAAATCGGGAGAATGTTCTTCGGGAGGGACAGTGAAATTCGGGAGGGTTGGCAAGTATGAGTATTAGCGGTGAATGTTGTATAATACCAGCGGGCCAGCTCTAATGTTAATTTGATATTGCCCCAAGGGCCAAATGAAATTACACGGCGGGCCATATTTGGCCCACGGGCCAGAGTTTGATACCCATGGTTTAAAGTCCAAAAACATCTACTTTTATGTTTGCTTTCTGTTTACTTTGTTCATGGTCCTTTTTGCTTTCTAAAACTAATAAAAGTGTGTTCACTCATGCCTTTTGAAGATCACACCGAATGAATAAAAACTATGTTTGAAATCATGGTGGGCTCCCTTGGGAGAACATAAAAACAAACATTTGAAAAAGAACCCAACTATGGTAGCATATTTTTTATCAACAGTTGGTCAAATAAAAAGTTGCGCTCGCTAAACAGTTCTGGGTTCTTCATAAATTAAAGTATTAAATCTTACATTAATTAAAAAAAAATAAAAAAATAAAAATTGTCTGAATGAGCCTTCAAATTATATCCAGTGGAGACGCAGCAGGCTTGACAGTGCAATCACATCTTTGATTATTCTCTCCGTTTGCTTTCATTTCTTTCTTTCTTGCCGTCCTGGTGTGTAGACGTAGGCGGTTAATCTACTCATAACACTTTATTGTCGGGTGCAGACGCACGGTGCTTCTCCCACGGGCGTACGGGGCTGAATAAAAGACAGGAAAGCGAAAAGATGACTCATTTTTAGTTGGTTTGACGACTTAACTGGAAGCTATCTTGCATAGAAGAATCATAAGAGGGGACGGATGACGATAACAGCAGTGAGTCAAAACTGATTGAGAGGCAGGGAAGTCGCTAGTAAGGGCTCGGATTAGCATGGTTTAAGAGGGGGCGGACAGAGAAAAGAGATGAAAAGCAATAATAAGAGACAACACAAGCAACAATAAACACTAGAGATTGGTTTCGAGAATGGTTCAAGAGGGGACGGATGTAGAAACCTGTGAAAAACAAAGAAAAACATCAGTCATTTCAAGTGCTTGTTTTGAGAGGGGACAAACACAGAAAATACAGATCGCAGTAACAAGACAACTTGTCCAGCAAGTCATCAAGAGAGAACAAACACAACCATTACCATGAATTGATTAACGTGGACCCCGACTTAAACAGGTTGAAAAGCTTATTTAGGTGTTACCATTTAGTGGTCAATTGTACGGAATATGTACTGTACTCGGAGTCTTGTTCACGAGTGAGGGAAGAGTGGACCGTGAGATCGACGCTGTATCGATTCGTTGTGGTGAAGAAGGAGCTGAGCCGGAAGCCAAAGCTCTCAATTTACCGGTCGATCTACGTTCCCCATCCACACCTATGGATGGGAACACCAAAATGGATACATGGATGATTCAGCAAGAGGATTGGGAGAATGTCATGTGGTCAGATGAAACCAAAATAGAACTTTTTGGTATAAACTCAACTCGTCGTGTTTGGAGGAAGAAGAATACTGAGTTGCATTCCAAGAACACCATACCTACTGTGAAGCATGGGGGTGGAAACATCATGCTTTGGGGCTGTTTTTCTGCTAAGGGGACAGGACGATTGATCCGTGTTAAGGAAAGAATGAATGGGGCCATGTATCGTGAGATTTTGAGCCAAAACCTCCTTCCATCAGTGAGAGCTTTGAATGGTTGACCAAATACTTATTTTCCACCATAATTTAGAAATAAATTCTTTAAAATTCCTACAGTGTCAGGATTTTTTTTCCACATTCTGTCTCTCATAGTTGAAGTGTACCTATGATGAAAATGACAGACCTCTGTCATCATTTTAAGTGAGAGAACTTGCACAATCGGTGGCTGACTAAATACGTTTTTGCCCCACTGTATGAGAGAGGTGGCGACTTGTCCAGGTGTACATTGCCTTCCGCCCGAATGCAACCGAGTTAGGCTCTAGCACCAACGCAAGCGGTAGAAAATGGATGGATGGATGGATGGATGGACAATTTCAAGTTTTAGAGGTAGAATTGATTGCGCCATTAGCAAACCAAGAACGGGGCGATTTGTACATGCGAAAATGCAAAAAAAAAGTTGTCTCACTGTCTCTCATAACGATTGTAAACAATAGGCAACATTCCCCCAAAAAGTGCAGTTCCCTTGTAAGATGGGATGGACAGAAAAAAAAGTAGAGAACACAATATTTAGACACAGCAAGTGCAACACGTCCTGCTTGGGCTTGATTTAAGAAGGGGCTGACATAACAACATCAAATGTTGACTATGTGTCCTGCTAGTGCTTGGTTTAAGAGGGGACATAAATCATGAAAGATGCATGCAGTTTTTTTTTTTTGTTTTTTTTTTTTACATAAACTAAATGTGGAAAAAATCCTCACTGCCGAACTCTGTAGAATTTAAGTCTCACCTTAAAACTCATCTGTATACTCTAGCCTTTAAATAGACCTCCTATTTAGACCAGTTGATCTGCCGCTTCTTTTCTTTCTCCTTTGTCCCCCCCTCCCTTGTGGAGGGGGTCCGGTCCGATGACCATGGATGAAGTACTGGCTGTCCAGAGTCGAGACCCAGGATGGACCGCTCGTCGGGACCCAGGATGGACCGCTCGCCTGTATCGGTTGGGGACATCTCTAGGATGCTGATCCGCCTCCGCTTGAGATGCTCTCCTGTGGACGGGACTCTCGCTGCTGTCTTGGATCCGCTTGAACTGAACTCTCGCGGCTGTGTTGGAGCAACTATGGATTGAACTTTCACAGTATCATGTTGGACCCGCTTGACATCCATTGCTTTCAGTCCCCTAGAGGGGGGGGGGGGGGGGGGGGGGGGTGTTGCCCACATCTGAGGTCCTCTCCAAGGTTTCTCATAGTCAGCATTGTCACTGGCGTCCCACTGGATGTGAATTCTCCCTGTGTGAGTTTTCCTTGCCCTTTTGTGGGTTCTTCCGAGGATGTTGTAGTCGTAATGATTTGTGCAGTCCTTTGAGACATTTGTGATTTGGGGCTATATAAATAAACATTGATAGATTGATAGAATTTGCACCTGGTTCGCTGACAATAAGCTATCCATACACTTAGGTAAAACGGAATCCATCCTATTTGGGTCCCAAACCAACCTTAAGAAAGTCAGTGACTTCACTATTAGGGCGACATTATCACCAGGAAAGATGAGGTCACCTACCTAGGTTTCATTCTAGAAGCTTATCTTTCCTGTGATAAAATGGCAACCAAGGTAATCAAAAAGGTCAACCAACGAAGAAGATTTCTCTACAGAATCTCCTCTCTGGTCAACAAAAGCACCTTGAAGATTCTAGCGAGAACTCTCATTCAACCCTTTTTCGGTTACGCTTGCACCTCCTGGTACCCCAGCTCCTCCAACGCCCTCAAATCTAGACTCCAAACATCCCAGGACAACCTAGTCTGGTTACTTGTAGACCTCCACCCCAGATCACACCTCAATCCAACCCACTTCTCCAAAGTGGGCTGGCTCAGGGTGGAGGACAGAGTAAAACAACTTGCACTGAGCCTAGTCTATAAAATCCGCTACACCTCCCTGTTAAAAAAGTACATGTCAAACTACTTCCAGAACGTAAATGACCGCCATAACCACAACACCAGGGGGAGCTCCACAGACCACGTTAAACCCAGGTTCCGATCTAACAAAGGTCTTAACTCATTCTCTTTCTATGCCACATTAATGTGGAATGCACTCCCAACAGGTGTAAAAGTAAGTGCATCTCTACCCTTCTTTAAAATCGCACTAAAAGAACACCTCCAGGCAACTACAACCCTAGACCAGGGGTCACCAACGCGGTGCCCGTGGGCACCAGGTAGCCCGTAAGGACCAGATGAGTGGCTCTAAAAATAGCTGAAATAGCAGCACTTACCAGTGAGCTGCCTCTATTTTTTTTATTTTTTATTTATTTACTAGCAAGCTGGTCTCGCTTTGCTCGACATTTTTAATTCTAAGAGAGACAAAACTCAAATAGAATTTGAAAATCCAAGAAAATATTTTTAAAGACTTGGTCTTCACTTGTTTAAATAAATTAATTTATTTTTTTACTTTGCTTCTTATTACTTTTAGAAAGTCAATTTTAGAGAAAAAATACAAACTTAAAAAGGATTTTAGGATTTTTAAACACATATACCTTTTTACCTTTTAAATTCCTTCCTCTTCTTTCCTGACAATTTAAATCAATGTTCAAGTATTTTTTTTATTGTAAGAATAATAAATACATTTTAATTTAATTCTTTATTTTAGTTTCTGTTTTTTTGACGAAAAGTATATTTGTGAAATATTTCTTCAAACTTATTAAAATAAATAAAAAATATTCTGGCAAATCTAGAAAATCTGTAGAATCAAATTTAAAACTTATTTCAAAGTCTTTTGAATTTCTTTTAACATTTTTATTCTGGAAAATCTAGAAGAAATAATGATTTGTCTTTGTTAGAAATATAGCTTGGTCCAATTTGTTAAATATTCTAACAAATTGCAGATTGGATTTTATCCTATTTAAAACATGTCATCAAAATTCTCAAATTAATGTTAATCAGGAAAAATGACTAATGATGTCCCATAAATTATTTTTTAAATTTTTTCAAAAAGATTCGAATTAGCTAGTTTTTCCCTGCATTTTTTCCGGTTGAATTTTGAATTTTAAAGATATTCTATCTTTCAAAATGTCATTTTCATTTTTTTCGTGTTGTCTCCTCTTTTAAACCTTTCAATTAAGTGTTTTTTTCATCATTTATTCTCTACAAAAAACATTCCTAAAAGGAAAAAAAAATGTACGACGGATTGACAGACAGAAATACCCATTTTTTTTATATATAGATTTATTTATCAAAGGTAAATTGAGCAAATTGGCTATTTCTGGCAATTTATTTAAGTGTGTATCAAACTGGTAGCCCTTCGCATTAATCAGTAGCCAAGAAGTAGCTCTTGGTTTCAAAAGGGTTGGTGACCCTTGCCCTGGACTTACACCCTCCCTCCACCACATCCCCGGATTGTAAATAATCAAACGTAAATAATCAAATGTATATACTTGTTCTAATGCTTTCTGAGCTCACTATGTTCACTGCTCGCTGTACATATCCTACGAAGTTAGACCTACGCTGTTTCAATGTCCATTTCTCAGATGATATAATTGTTGTTGAGTGAAGTATGATAATAGCAACCCAACCTCCTCCTCATCCCCCCCGGATTGTAAATATTGTAAATAATTCAATGTATATACTCTGATGATTAACTTGTGTGATGACTGTATTATGCTGACAGTATATATTTGTACCATGAATTGATTAACGTGGACCCCCGACTTAAACAAGTTGAAAAACTTATTCGGGTGTTACCATTTAGTGGTCAATTGTACGGAATATGTACTGTACTGTGCAATCTACTAATAAAAGTTTCAATCAATAAAATCAATCAATGTATTTCCATATAACCTTACCTTTTGGAGATAAAAGTGTTCCTGGGCACAATCTGCTGAAGGCTGGAAGTAAGACCGCAAAGCAGAGGAGAAGACTGACAACAAATTGCACACAGGTGTGGGCAGGTGGCTCCGCCCCCAACCACTGCAAGAAAGAGCAGCACAGGCAACACCCAACGGATGAAACACCAAAACACTAGTTGGAATTGGAAAGCAAGATTTTCAAAATAAGTGTTAAGTTAAAGTTAAAGGCCTACTGAAACCCACTACTACCGACCACGCAGTCTGATAGTTTATATATCAATGATGAAATATTAACATTGCAACACATGCCAATACGGCCTTTTTAGTTTACTAAATTGCAGTTTTAAATTTCGCGCGAAGTGTCCTGGTGAAAACGTCGGTATGATGAAGCTTGCGCGTGACGTCTTGGATTGTAGCGGACATTTTTTTTCCAGCCCGATCCGAGCTATAAGTAGTCTGCTTTAATCGCATAATTACGCAGTATTCTGGACATCTGTGTTGCTGAATCTTTTGCAATTTGTTTAATTAATAATGGAGACGTCAAAGAAGAAAGATGTAGGTGGGAAATGGTGTATTGCAGCTGCCTTTAGCAACACAAACACAGCCGGTGTTTCCTTGTTTACATTCCCGAAGGTGAAGCTTTACTATGGAACAGAGCGGTCAAGCGAACATGGTTCCCGACCACATGTCAACTGGCAGGTTTTGGTAATAAGTCGGCTCTTACCGTAGACATGAGCGGAGCTTGCGTCCTCCTGCAGCTGCGGACTCTCTTACCTCCTCCCACCGGAGACACTGGCGGTCACCACACCCGTGGCCACGCTCCTCCAACTTTCAGGTACCATATAATTTCACTAAACACTAGTAACACAATAAGCAGATAAGGGATTTTCCAGAATTATCCTAGTAAATGTGTCTAATATCTGAATCGCTCCCACTGCCCTCGCCTTTTTAAAAAAAATTTTTTTTATGGTCCTTCACTTTCACTATCCTCATCCACGAATCTTTCATCCTCGCTCAAATTAATGGGGAAATCGTCGCTTTCTCGGTCCGAATCGCTCTCGCTGCTGGTGGCCATGATTGTAAACAATGTGAGGATGTGAGGAGCTCCACAACCCATGACATCACGCGCACATCGTCTGCTATTTAAAGTAGGGGCAAGGCTTTTTTGTTAGCGACCAAAAGTTGCGAACTTTATCGTGGATGTTCTCAACTAAATCCTTTCAGCCAAAATATGGCAATATCGCGAAATGATCAAGTATGACACATAGAATGGACCTGCTATCCCCGTTTGAATAAGAAAATCTCATTTCAGTAGGCCTTTAAAGTACCAAGGATTGTCACGCTTTCATACGAGGTGTGGTGAAATTTTTCCTCTGCATTTGACCCATCCCCTTGTTCACCCCCCCTGGGAGGTGAGGGGAGCAGTGAGCAGCAGCGGTGTCCACGCCCAGGAATCATTTTTGGTGATTTAACCCCCAATTCCAACCCTTGATGCTAAGTGCCAAGCAGGGAGGTAATGGGTCCCATTTTTAAAGTCTTTGGTATGACTCGGCCGGGGTTTGAACTCACAACCTACCAATTTCAGGGCGGACACTCCAACCGCTAGGCCACTGAGTAGGTTAGAGCGCACTAACTTTAAGGTTTGGCGAGGACAGACAGTGACATCATCATCACCACGCCGACACGTTCCCTTGTGAACTTTTGCACGTGTCTGCAATATAACGCCGATGTTATAAGAATCACACCTCTGATGTGCAGAGAACATTTAGCAGTGTCAGCCTGTGCTCTCAGGCTGTGCGACACAAATCCGCTTTTTATTCCCGCTCCTCTAAATAGACAAGATTGTGGTCTGTGAGGAGAAGCACTGCAGGAGATGAAACTCCCCGATGCGACGGTTGTCTTTGTGGAGAAACACTTCTTCACGCTCCCCGCTCCTGTCTTTTATTCCACGCCAGATAAAGCGTTTTGTGTGAGGCGGCAAACCGAGGAGATATGGTGGCTGGATCCAAAACTTTCACGCCGGATCCATGACTCAAAGTCCACCTTTAGGAAGATAAAAGGAGAGGGGAAAAAAAATTCCATAAATGAGTTTTTGTCAGCAGCAGCAGCAGCACATAAACAGTGTGGGGCGGTTTAGCTCGGTTGGTAGAGTGGCCGTGCCAGCAATTTGAGGGTTGGAGGTTCGATTCCCGCTTCCGCCATCCTAGTCACTGCCGTTGTGTCCTTGGGCAAGACACTTTACCCACCTGCTTCCAGTGCCACCCACACTGGTTTGAATGTAACTTAGATATTGGGTTTCACTATGTAAAGCGCTTTGAGTCACTAGAGAAAAAGCGCTATATAAATATAATTCACTTCACTTCACTACCGTAAACCCGTTGGGTTTTGGATGTAAAAGGCCAGGTGTCCCAATACTTTTGTCCATGTCGTGTTAGCAGCATGACATGATGTTAGAAAAAAAAAAAAATAGAGTACCAAAAAAATATCACAGTAATGACAAAAAGTTGGAATATTATAACATATAAATTTATATTATATATAATATAAGAAGTTTCTAATATTGTGGTAATGTATAAAACATAATTTTATTGAAATATGCCCTGCGATGAGGTGGCGACTTGTCCAGGGTGTACCCCGCCTTCCGCCCGATTGTAGCTGAGATAGGCGCCAGCGCCCCCCGCGACCCCCCCGAAAGGGAATAAGCGGTAGAAAATGGATGGATGGATGGATGTTTCCTCTATTATTATCATTGTTATTGTTGTTATTATGCACTCTCATAATATTACACGTTTATTCATGTTCTTCTATTTATTAAATTAAATACATTTTTCATAATTCATTACAACTTTATTCTTGTCCTGATTTTACTTTGCCCTTACTTTATTATTAATATCATTAAATACACAAATTGGGTATTTTGGACATAATATTATGACATTGTATTATAGTCATAAACCTTTTCTTGGATATATATATATCCATCCATCCATTTTCTACCGCTTATTCCCTTTTGGGGTCGCGGGGGGCCCTGGCGCCTATCTCAGCTACAATCGGGCGGAAGGCGGGGTACACCCTGGACAAGTCGCCACCTCATCGCAGGGCCAACACAGATAGACAGACAACATTCACACTCACATTCACACACTAGGGCCAATTTAGTGTTGCCAATTAACCTATATATATATACATATATATATATATATATATATATATACATATATATATATATATATATATATACATACATATATATATATATATATATATATATATATATATATATATATATATATATATATATATATATATATATATATATATATGTATATATATACATGTATATATATATATAAGAATAGAATAGAATAGATCGTTATTGTCATTGCACAAGTACAATGAGATAGATTTTTTTGGTACAAGTCCCGCTAAGGTCAGACATACGTTACAGGGGAAGACAAGACGAGACCGCCAACGGATCAGCCACTTACGGCGCTCCTTAAAAAGGTGAGAAAAGAGTGACATTGGGAGAGAGGGGGGAAGTAAAAAAAATATCAGTCTAAAGCTAGACCCTCAGGAGGGGTCCAGACTGAGTCCAAGGAAAAAACCTCACATAGCATGGCACACATCTAGACATGGTACGTATATCACGCCAACTTGCAACAGAGGGAGGGGGTGGGTTTGAGGAGACTCGCTGCCGCTGTATAGCGCTGCGCAGCCATCCACGGCCCCAGAGGAATTAAGCAGTGGTGAAGGCGTTGATTTCAAGGGTGGGGGTCGTGTGTGCATATATGCCCAATTAACCTGGGAGGGATGATGAATGTTTTTGTATGACTGAGGCCGATCAAAGTTCGACTGCAGGCGTTGTTGACAAAAAGGAAGGTCAAAAATGTCTATCTTTGAGGAGTCCTTGGGAGATTTTCTTCAGAACAGCCTGTTCCTGTGTCAAGGCCATTGGAGGGAGTCCAAATCGTAGATTAAGAAGTTGTTTTTCTTCGAAAAGACAAAAATAGTGACTTATCTCCTCTCTCTCTCTCTCTCTCTCTATATATATATATATATATATATTTTTTTTTCTTCTCATAAAATTACACATTTTGAAAATTTTACAATTTATATTTTTACACTAAAACTTGCTCTTATATAAGTATAATTCGTTTCTCATGATAACACAACTTTATTTTTTTTTCTAAAAACATTTTTAATCTTTGTAAAATGGTGGGTATTTTTGGACAAAATATATTATTTACATGAATTAAATATTTTCTTGCAATTTTACACAATTTTTTTCAAATGAACACTTTTCATCCGAAGGTTATAACTTTATTTTTGTAATATTTTACACTGTTTCTTAATATTACAACTTAAATAAATTGAATTGAATATGTATTCTTCAGAACTTAAAAAACATTTACTTTAAACATTACAGGTTTATTTGGTCCCCTCCCTCCATAATATTATAACTGTTTTCTCATATAACAATTGTTTCTTTTAATAATATTACAAATATATTACTATTAAATTACTTGTCCCCTAATGATATTACAACTCTTTCTCATAAAATGTGTCTTTTTTTTCTATAACTTTATTAATATAAAATCACAATTTTCCTTATATTAAAACTTTATTCTCAGATATTACTCACTTTCTCCTTATACTGTATGTAGTCAAACTTTATTTCTATAACGTAATTTTGTTTTTTCATGGTTTATTTTACAACTTTATTCTTATAAAATTACTATTCCCCCCCCCTAATAATATTACAACTTTCTTCTGATAAAAGTACTCTTTTTTTTTCCTATTATAGCTTTATTCTAATATAATTTCTATTTATTTCCTTAAATTCCAACTTTATTCTTAGTTAATGATTTCCCCCCAACAATATTACATTTATATTGTATAGTTGTTTAATAATAAAACATTATTTTTAAATTATAACAATATTCTTGTAAAACTGTTTTACTTAAAATTACGAGTTTTTGAGAAAATTCTAAATGTTTTGTTTAAGTTGGAAAATAATTGAAGTTTAAATGGGATGAGAATAACATCATCCAATTACAGCAACTTAATATTTGATGAATTAATCAATTTAAATTAATACAAAAAATAATGGATTAAATTAATAAATAGTTTTCCCTATAGTGTTGATTTTCCTAACACGACAATCAGCACATATCAACTATCAATTTTTGCTTCTTTCATAACTGATGACAAATATCTCCAGGTGGAATTGTGCGTAACTTAAAGGAAGGCCATCGCTCACAAACGCTCGGATGTGCAACAAGCTGTGAAATATGAAAAGTAATGCAGCGTAAATGATGCTCCCCTTAAGACATGTTAGGTGTGAAGAACTGCCAGGGATGCAGAATGCTGCAAAGAACAAACTCGCTTCAGAATGACGACCTTTTCAAAGTGAAGCCAAAGCAAAAAGATTAAGTGCATACAGACTAGAATATACGTAGCATATATTTATTTAGTATAAAGTCCGGCAGGCTGTCACGCTTGCACAATCCTTCCACTGACCTTTACTGGAATGCTGCCGTGAATATCAATAGTTTGACACAGTTTAGTGCTGCTTGGTGTTTTAATACTAAATCATGTCATATCTGTTTTGTTTTTTGCTGTCTTGCCTTGAAGGTGTGGCGGGCCAGTCGGGCCGGACAGAATGTCAACAGCTTCTCTAAACACACATTTATTAAGTGCTCATAAATGAGTCTCATTTCATTGACCGAGGAATGCGCTTCTGATGTGGATGTGGACAGTTTACATTAAAAAAAACAAAACTTTTTATAGCTGCTGTGTTTCAACAGTACAATATGTTTGAACTGTGAATAGTGTATTTATTACACAGCAGCTGTTTAATGCCAACATGCATGGGTCATACTTGCCAACCCTCCTGATTTTCCCGGGTGACTCCCGAATTTCAGTGCCCCTCCCGGGGCAACCATTCTCCCGAATTTCTCCCGATTTCCACCCGGACAACAATATTGAAGACATGCCTTAAAGGCACTGCCTTTAGCGTCCTCTCTCACCTGAAAAGGAAAATATTATATTTGTCTCCATCATCCATAGGTTTATCTATAACCCATAAAGTAGGCAGGAACGGAGCTATTTCTCAGCATGTGTTTATTCCAGCCGGCAGGTTAATACACTGCCCCACAACATCCGGATTCCCATCATGCATTGCTTATAAACTACGGCAAGTAGTAATGTCCAAAAACATAACAGAGACGAAGCAGAAGGACGAAGCAGAGACACAGCGACGACGAGTAAGAAGAAGAAGTACGCTTGCAAGTTCCAAAATTATTGGAAAAAATGATTTCAGTTCATCCAGGACAGCTCGAAGGGGTATTCTGCCTGCAAAGTTTGTACATATGATTTCTCCATTGAACATATATATATATATATATATATATATATATATATATATATATATATATATATATATATACCTTTAGAAACAGGTGTTGCCATGTAATCAGGCAAAATCCAAATAAAAGAGGCGTACAATCTTTCGTCAGAGCGTGGTGGAACTGTACAAAGAGTACAGTCCAGTCGTTACTCCTCAATTGAGCCAAATTAAATTATGTCTCTGTTCAATTCCTTGCTACCTGTCTTGTTTAATAGATGTCAGCAATCTTTAGAGTTAATAAAAAAAGAGCAAGCAAGAAGTTGCCTACACCCACGGCTATTAATACCAGTCTGTTTTGAACTGGGGTTAATTAGAGACTCTGATGGTCTTTTGCTTTTCTTTTCTTTGAACTGTTTTACAACCTTTTCTTTGAACTGTTGTAATCAAAGGCGATGGCTGTTTACGACCCTCGTACTTTTAGAAACAGGTGTTGCCATGTAATCAGGGAAAATCCAACTAAAAGAGGATGCGTACAATCTTTCGTCAGAGCGTGGTGGAACTGTACAAAGAGTACAGTCCAGACGTTACTCCTCAATTGAGACAAATTGAATTCTGTCTCTGTTTAATTCCTTGCTTCTTGTCTTTTTTAATAAATGTCATCAGTGTTTGAACCTGACAGCAATTTTTAGAGTTAATAAAAAAAAGACCAAGCAAGAGGTTGTCTACAGCCACAGCGATTAATACCAGTCTGTTTTGAACTGGGGCTAATTAGACTCTGATGGTCTTTTGCTTTCCTTTTCTTTGAACTGTTGTAATCAAAGGCGATGACTGTTTACGACCCTCGTACTTTTAAAAACAGGTGTTGCCATGTAACCAGGGAAAATCCAACTAAAAGAGGATGCGTACAATCTTTCGTCAGAGCGTGGTGGAACTGTAAAAAGAGTACAGTCCAGACGTTACTCCTCAATTGAGCCAAATTGAATTCTGTCTCTGTTTAATTCCTTGCTTCTTGTCTTGTTTAATAAATGTCATCAGTGTTTGAACCTGACAGCAATCTTTAGAGTTAATTAAAAAAAGACCAAGCAAGAGGTTGCCTACAGCCACAGCGATTAATACCAGTCTGTTTTGAACTGGGGCTAATTAGACTCTGATGGTCTTTTGCTTTCCTTTTCTTTGAACTGTTGTAATCAAAGGCGATGGCTGTTTACGACCCTCGTACTTTTAGAAACAGGTGTTGCCATGTAACCAGGGAAAATCCAACTAAAAGAGGATGCGTACAATCTTTCGTCAGAGCGTGGTGGAACTGTACAAAGAGTACAGTCCAGTCGTTACTCCTCAATTGAGCCAAATTGAATTCTGTCTCTGTTCAATTCCTTGCCAGCTGTCTTGTTTAATAGATGTCACCAGTGTTTGAACCTGACAGCAATCTTTAGAGTTAATAAAAAAAGACCAAGCAAGAAGTTGCCTACACCCACGGCTATTAATACCAGTCTGTTTTGAACTGGAGCTAATTAGAGACTCTGATGGTCTTTTGCTTTCCTTTGCTTTGAACTGTTTTACAACCTTTTTTTTTAACTGTTGTAATCAAAGGCGATGGCTGTTTACGACCCTCGTACTTTTAGAAACAGGTGTTGCCATGTAATCAGGGAAAATCCAACTAAAAGAGGATGCGTACAATCTTTCGTCAGAGTGTGGTGGAACTGTACAAAGAGTACAGTCCAGACGTTACTCCTCAATTGAGCCAAATTTAATTCTGTCTCTGTTTAATTCCTTGCTTCTTGTCTTTTTTAATAAATGTCATCAGTGTTTGAACCTGACAGCAATCTTTAGAGTTAATAAAAAAAAGACCAAGCAAGAGGTTGCCTACAGCCACAGCGATTAATACCAGTCTGTTTTGAACTGGGGCTAATTAGATTCTGATGGTTATTTGCTTTCCTTTTCTTTGAACTGTTTTACAACCTTCTCTTTGAACTGTTGTAATCAAAAGCGATGGCTGTTTACGACCCTCGTACTTTTAGAAACAGGTGTTGCCATGTAATCAGGGAAAATCCAAATAAAAGGATACGTACAATCTTTCGTCAGAGCGTGGTGGAACTGTACAAAGAGTACAGTCCAGACATTACTCCTCAATTGAGCCAAATTTAATTCTGTCTCTGTTTAATTCTTTGCTTCTTGTCTTGTTTAATAGATGTCATCAGTGTTTGAACCTGACAGCAATCTTTAGAGTTAATAAAAAAAGACCAAGCAAGAGGTTGCCTACAGCCACAGCGATTAATACCAGTCTGTTTTGAACTGGGGCTAATCCGACTCTGATGGTTATTTGCTTTCCTTTTCTTTGAACTGTTTTACGACCTTCTCTTTGAGCTGTTGTAATCAAAGGCGATGGCTGTTTACGACCCTCATACTTTTAGAAACAGGTGTTGCCACGTAATCAGGGAAAATCCAAATAAAAGAGGATACGTACAATCTTTCGTCAGAGCGTGGTGGAACTGTAAAAAGAGTACAGTCCAGACGTTACTCCTCAATTGAGCCAAATTGAATCCTGTCTCTGTTTATTTCCTTGCTTCTTGTCTTGTTTAATAAATATCATTAGTGTTTGAACCTGACAGCAATCTTTAGAGTTAATAAAAAAAGGAGCAAGCAAGAGCAGTTTTGAACTGGGGCTAATTAGAGACTCTGATGGTTATTTGATTTCCTTGTCACCTGGCGATTAGAGGAGACGGCGGTTGAATCGAATATGGAAGTTATTTGGAGTATTTATTCATTGTTTTCTCTACCAGTATGGAATTTACCATGCATGGCAGAGGTCAAAACTTTTCAGCATGTGGCAAAAGAAGGCCAAGGATCTTCATCGCCTTGCGAATCTTCTCCACCGCTGTGGCATCAGCCGCCCACGCCATCTGCTGAGCTGCACACTGACTACTCTAAAGCCTATGGCGTGAAAGACAAAAACACGTGAGGGATCGCACAAATATTCCACACGTTACATGAACACTGTCAGATTAACAAAATGCTTCACAGACACTCAGATGTTTTTAGTTGTTTATTTATCTCCAACCAACGGCCATCTTTCTCTGAGACAAACTCCAATTTGAGGCGAATAACAACAAGAGTCCCATGCATAAAAGTGTGACAGTGACGATGGGGGGGGGGAGGACGACTTAAGTGGAGTTTATTGTGCCTTGGAAGCCCCCAGGAGGGTTGTTATTAATGCTCGTTAACAAACATCACACACGGACTTGCTGGTACGCTCCATTAGATTCCAGACAAAAATTATGAGCCATCAACATCAGACTATTGCTAATTTCTTATTATTGGTTGGTACGTGAGATCGTTTAGGGAGCTTATTGCACACCTGTGCATCAAATAAATAGACGAATAAATATAAAATAAACTTTTTTTTTTTTTTTTTTTAGTTGAATAAATAACAGTAGGATGTGAGCCCATGCAGGTGATTAAAAACAACATGAATTCCGATGACGTATTTCCAGTAGAGGCTGAGGGGGTTTGAAGCATTGAGGTATCGAACGTATACAACATTGTTTTCCTTACAGCTGCTGGCGACATGCACGACAAGGATTACAGTTAATTTTATATTTTGTGCTTTTCTCAGCCAGCTGTCTACTGTTACGACACTCAAACTGCAGTTTTTGCTCTGAAAAATGCCAAATAATGCACGAATGGAGTAAAGTTGACAAAAATTACCTCAAACAATAGTTCATATTTTTTGGGGGGGGATCATTTGCACGTACAAAATAATACCTTCATTTAACGTAAAACAACATTGTTGTCCTGAACATTATACTGAATTTTCCAAACTTCCATGCCGGTGATGTACTAAGCCCAATCAACTTCTCCTAACGGAGCGCCGTGTTTCACTACAAACTAGCGCCTCTGCTGGTTGCAGCCGAGTAGTGCACTCCATTTCGTCTGGATTTTACCATGAATTAAATAACGTGGACCCCGACTTAAACAAGTTGAAAAACTTATTGGGGTGTTACCATTTAGTGGTCAATTGTACGGAATATGTACTGTACTGTGCAATCTACTAATAAAAGTTTCAATCAATCAATGGACTACTAGTTCTCAAAGTTGCACGAGGTCTCTACCTGGTAGTTCGGAGGACGATTTTATCCATCCATCCATCTTCTTCCGCTTATCCGAGGTCAGGTCGCGGGGGCAGCAGCCTAAGCAGGGAAGCCCAGACTTTGATCTCCCCAGATTTTCCTCTACTTAACAGCCATAAAACACTTAAAACTCTCCAAAATATATGTACGCTATGTACAGCAGCACCTCCAAGTCCGAGTCCATGGCTCTCGCCCGGAAAAGGGTGGAATGCCATCTCCGGGTTGGGGAGGAGATCTTGCCCCAAGTGGAGGAGTTCAAGTACCTAGGAGTCTTGTTCATGAGTGAGGGAGGAGTGGATCGTGAAATCGACAGGCGGATCGGTGCGGCGTCTTCAGTAATGCGGACGTTGTACCGATCCGTTGTGGTGAAGAAGGAGCTGAGCCGGAAGGCGAAGCTCTCAATTTACCGGTCGATCTACGTTCCCATCCTCACCTATGTTCATGAGCTTTGGGTCATGACCGAAAGACAAGATCACGGGTTGAAATGAGTTTCCTCCGCCGAGTGGCGGGGCTCTCCCTTAGAGATAGGGTGAGAAGCTCTTTCATCCGGGAGGAACTCAAAGTAAAGCCGCTGCTCCTCCACATCGAGAGGAGCCAGATGAGGTGGTTCGGGCATCTGGTCAGGATGCCTAGGGAGGTGTTTAGGGCACGTCCAACCGGTAGGAGGCCACGGGGTTACCTAGGACACGTTGGGAAGACTATGTCTCCCGGCTGGCCTGGGAACGCCTCGGGATCCCCCGGGAAAAGCTGGACGAAGTGGCTGGGGAGAGGGAAGTCTGGGCTTCCCTGCTTAGGCTGCTGCCCCCGCGACCTGACCTCGGATAAGCGGAAGAAGATGGATGGATGGATGGATGGATGGATATGTACAGTACAGGCCAAACATTTGGACACCCCCTCTCATTTCAATGCATTTTCTTTATTTTCATGAGTGCTAACTACTCCCCTCACCTTCCAGGGGGTGAGGGTGATGGGTTAAATGCGGAGGATAATCTCACCACACCTATTGGTACTTGAACTTTACTTGAACTTTATTTACATTGTAGATTGTCACTAAAGGCATCCAAACTACGACACCTGTGAAGTGAAAAGCACTTCAGGTGACCTCTTGAAGCTCATCGAGAGAATGCCAAGAGTGTGCAAAGCAGTAATCAGAGCAAAGGGTGGCTATTTTGAAGAAACTAGACTATAAAACATGTTTTCAGTTATTTCAATTTTTTTTGTTAAGTACATAACTCCAGCATGTGTTCATTCATAGTTTTGATGCCTTCAGTGACAATCTACAATGTAAATAGTCATGAAAATGAAGAAAATGCATTAAATGAGGTGTGTCCAAAGTTTTAGCCTTTACTGTGTGATACATTATATCACTTTATATTATTGTCATGTAAATGAAAATAATTTAAGGTGTGGCAAATTTAATTTCATTCAGTAGTAGTAGTAGCGACTACCTTGTTCATATACGGAATCTGGTCAACTTTTGTTGGTTACACTTTATGGAACTGTGCACGCAAGTGACGTCGAGGGCACATTGAGGCCTGTTTACACTGGAGTCTGATAAAGATCACATTTTACTTTGCAGTCAGCTGGAAAAAAAAAATCAGATTGAAAAAAAAATCAGATTTTGGTCACATTTGGGCTGAAGTGTAAACCTCGTCCTAAAAACCGTGATGGACAGAAAAAGGTACATCAAAAACAGGTGGTCCTCATTTTAAGACGTTCTTTATAATATCTGGTAGCTTCCGTGGCTGGTGGGCCCATGACGAGGACTTCTGTTTTGTTTGATCAGCCGTTTTACTGCCGTCTGACAAGCCCCGTTTTGGAAACAATTAAGGTATTTATATAAATATTTATAAAATCGCTCGTACCGCTAAATACAGTTTTTGCAGCTTATTGTCCGGAGCTTCGGATATATGTAAAAATATTTAGTCTAAAATTTAATGGGTGTGGCTTAAATAACACTGTGGTACGGTAGTTTGCTGTCTGAAGAAGAAACTCCTTTGTAGCAAAGTATTCATTGTTTATTTTATTTAGATTTTAAAAATGTACCAACAGAAACCGTATGTTTTAAAAATATATCAATATTTAAATAATAAATGTCATAAATTATGAATAAATGTAGTTGATTAACATAAATAATCACTTATAAACGATTTCCTTGAATTTCCGCAGGGTATATAGTATGCGCCTGACTTGAATTACTGCCGGGTCAAACTCGCTGCGCAAAATATTTAGCGCATGCTTAGTATTAGCGCCTGGTCAAACTCGTGATGTCACGAGCGACACTTCCCCTGTCATCATTTTTAAAATAGAGGAGGCTGATTTCAATACCGGTAATTTGAAATCGCATAAAGGGAAGAAGATTAAGAGCTATTCAGTAGGATTTAAGGTCCAAGCTTACATCACACTCAAATGTTTTACTGCATGCCTTTGGTAAGTGCCGGAGTGAGAAGAGGTTTTAAAATATTTAGCGCATTCTTACTTTTACCGCATGCCTTTGGTAAGCGCAGGAAATACGGTACTTAAAAATAGGAATTACAGAAGATTCCGCGCATATTCGCAGATTCCTTTACACATTTTTTAAATCAAATCATTGTTGTAAAATTAGCTCTGCAATTAGCGGACAATAAAAGTGAAGCAAGGTTTGGTAGTTTGAAATGCACCTCCATAAATTATTGATAAATACTCTAAAAAAAGAAGAGAGAAATATTTTTGCGACATAGCGGTGGAATCCATCCACCCATTAACTACCGCTTATTCACTTTTGGGGTCGCGGGGGGTGCTGGCGCCTATCTCTGCTACAATCGGGCGGAAGGCGGGGTACACCCTGGACAAGTCGCCACCTTGGTGGTGGAATACGCACACAAAATAATGGGCTTATGTAGGCGGAATTCTTTTGTTGGTTGTAGTTCACTCTTAACTGGAATCTCTGTTTTTCCCCCCGAGCGTGAGGTACACCAAATCAAATGAAAGTGAAAGTAAGAAGTGAAGTGAAATAAGTAAGGCTGTCTCCAAATAGTCGAAATTCGAGTGGGAGGAGTCTGATCGTGGGACGTAACTAACATTTAAACCTGGTGAGTTAATTAAGACCCTCGCACAGCAGGTGTGTCGGGGGGATTAATTCATTTTGTACAAGTCATTTTATTTTTTTAGAACGTAATAGAGATCTTAGAGTAGGTTGTCACTTTTCGGCCTTTCTCCGAGCGGTCGCTGCTTCCTGGTGTGACGTCTGTCAAAACCTACTAAGTGGCCTAGTGGTTAGATCAAGGGTCACCAGGTCGCCCGTAAGGACCAGATGAGTCTCCCGCTGGCTTGTTCTAAAAATAGCTCAAATAGCAGCACTTACCAGTGAGCTGCCTCTATTTTTTTAAATTGTATTTATTTACTAGCAAGCTGGTCTCGCTTTGCCCGACATTTTTAATTCTAAGAGAGACAAAACTCAAATAGAATTTGCAAATCCGAGAAAATAGTTTAAAGACTTGGTCTTCATTTGTTTAAATAAATTCATTTTTTTATTTTATTTTGCTTCTTATAACTTTCAGAAAGACAATTTTAGAGAAAAAATACAACCTTAGAAATGATTTTAGGATTTTTAAACACATATACCTTTTTACATTTTAAATTCCTTCCTCTTCTTTCCTGACAATTTAAATCAACGTTCAAGTAAATTAATTTTTTAAATTGTAAAGAATAATAAATACATTTTAATTTAATTCTTCATTTTAGCTTCTGTTTTTTCGACGGCTGTTTGTGTTTTAGGTTTTCCTCTGTGTGTTTAGTATTTCCTGTCCTTAGTTCCTGTCAGCACTCTTATTTTGGTTCAGCTTCCTGTTTGTCTCCCTGAGTGCTTTGTTTCCCCTCAGCTGCGGCTGATTGGCACCTGGCCACACCTGGTGTAAATCAGTCCACTCCTATTTGTACCTGCTTTGTCTTCCAGTCAGTGCTGGATTATTGTCTTGTCGATGTCGATCTTGTCGCTCCTGTCGTGTCGGGCCATGTCTTGTATTTGCAGCGTAGCGGTAAGCTATATCCGTTAGATGTTTGTAGCTTACTGTTTTTTTGTTCCCAGCTTTCAGTTTGTTTTGTGCTACACGTTACGATTTCTGTTTTCCTGCTCGCTACCCGCTAGCTTCCACGCTAGACCCTTTTTGTTTTTGCTAGCTTCCATGTTAAGCTCCTTTTATTTTCTAGCTCCCATGCTAACTTTCTTTGTTGGTTATCCGCCTCGTGCGCGCTTTGTGTTAGTACCCTTTTGTTTGTTCTAGTTCTAATATTTTAATGAAATCATGTTTTCTCACTCCATCTCTGCATCTCGGAGTTCGTCAATAACAAACTCTGACAAGATCCTGACATCTTTAAATGGCATTTTCTACGTTGGACAAGAGCAAAGTCGATGTGTACAGTAGTAAAGGGACGGATTACCTGACACATGAAACGTGACAGATTCGGAGGTGCACAACCCGCTTCAGTTGAAAATCTTAAAAAGTGTTTTTTTGTGGCAATTCCAACTTTGACCACAGCGTCCGTTGCTATGTATAGTGGCGCTTTCCATCATTTTCAGCAGACCGCATTGCAAATTGATTATTCTCAAGTGACATCTACCCAGGATTAGGGACCGTACGAATAACTTCCCGACTGAACGTCCTTCCTGTGTTCTGTGTCGAGTCTGAGTAACCCGAGGACCACCTGTACCGTACTCGCAGAACTGAATATCGTAACACTTATTTTGTTGTGTTCATACGTGGCTCGTTTAGTTTTTTTCAATGTTAATGAAAGCGACTGTGTGCTGTTATTATTTGTCCTCACGGTCCAACATAAATACTCACAAGTATTCACAACATTTCCTGATAGCTATGTACACGTTGTCACAAAGAAATACCATCAGTGTGTTTTAAGTGCTAAGTGAGAGGTGCGCGTTTTCACGTGTTTTATGTACAATTCTTCAAGTTGCGTTTGAAATGCATGACTTATGGTAACCCAGGAGTAAATGTGTTCAGTAGTATCGTCAACATAAAAAAAAAAACAACTAATAAAATTACATTGTTATCAAAAGGACATTCCTTCCCTTGCAGTGTTTATCCTAGTAAAATCCACGAGATCGTAGTCCGGGTTGTTGAATGTTCTTCATCTTAATCCCATTTCAGGTTTTTTTTTTTTTTTTTTTTAGTGACAGGTGTTAGAATTGTGCTGTCTTTCTGTCAAGTTGTCGTCACCGTGGCGCCCACGCCGTCCTTGACGTCGTCTCTTTCACGGGGCTCATAAATAAAAAATAAAAAAAAGCCGCCATTCGCCGAGCTGTGCTTTCATACGAAACAGATCCCGCTTTGTCTTTCCTTCCCAAAAAAAACCAAAAACTAGTCACTTTCAAGTGACAAAGAGGGTTAGATTGTCTTTCAAAAACTTGCCAGCAACTGTTTTGTGTCCATAAACAACCACCTGCAATAAAAGACAAACACACGATCAATCCAAACTCACTCAGAACTATGGATGTACGGTATACCGGTATTAGTATAGTACCGCGGTACTAATTAATCATATTCGGTACTATACCACCTCTGAAAAGCACCGGATAGAACATGTTAAAAGAGAAAGTAAGCATTTTGTGAGGGGTGGGGTGCAGCCAGCGCTGCCTGTAGGAGTAAAAGTCACCGCCGCTGTCCGTGGTTCTGAGGACGGGCGCCATTGGGCATGTGCTGACGGCGAAACACAGCGGGTTTGTCCCGATACCAATATATTGTACCGGTACCAAAATTATTTCAATACTTTTCGGTACTTTTCTAAATAAAAGGGACCACAAAAAATTGCGTTATTGCCTTTATTTGAACAATTATCTTAAGATACACTAAACATATATTTCTTATTTCAAGTTTGTCCTTAAATAAAATAGTGAACAAGCAAGACAACTTGTCTTTTATTAGTAAGTAAGCAAACAGAGGCTCCTAATTTCGCTGCTGACGTATGCAGTTACATATTGTGTTATATTTAATTCTATTATTTTGTCAACATTATTAAGGACAAGTGGTAGAAAATGAATGAATAATGTACGTGTTCAATTACTGTTAATATATGTGTGGGGGGAGGTGTAGCCAGCACTGCCTGTAGGAGTAAAAGTCACCGCCGCTGTCCGTGGTGCTGAGGACAGGCGCCATTGGGCATGTGCTGACGGCGAGACACAGCTGGTTTGTCCCGAAACCAATATTTTGGTACCGGTACCAAAATGTTTTCGATATTTTTCGGTACTTTTCTAAGTAAAGGGGACAACAAAAAAATTGCGTTATTGCCTTTGTTTGAACAATTATCTTAAGATACATTAAACATATATTTCTTATTTCAGGTTTGTCCTTAAATAAACTAGTGAACAAGCAAGACAACTTGTCTTTTATTAGTAAGTAAGCAAACAGAGGCTCCTAATTTCGCTGCTGACGTATCCAGTTACATATTGTGTTATATTTCATCCTATTATTTTGTCAACATTATTAAGGACAAGTGGTAGAAAATGAATTATTAATGTACGTGTTCAATTACTGTTAATATACTGTATGTGTGGGGGGAGGTGTAGCCAGCGCTGCTTGTAGGAGTAAAAGTCACCGCCGCTGTCCGTGGTGCTGAGGACGGGCGCCATTGGGCATGTGCTGACAGCGAAACACAGCTGGTTTGTCCCGAAACCAATATTTTGGTACCGGTACCAACATTTTTTCGATATTTTTCGGTACTTTTCTAAGTAAAGGGGACAACAAAAAAATTGCGTTATTGCCTTTATTTGAACAATTATCTTAAGATACACTAAACATATATTTCTTATTTCAAGTTTGTCCTTAAATAAACTAGTGAACAAGCAAGACAACTTGTCTTTTATTAGTAAGTAAGCAAACAGTGGCTCCTAATTTAGCTACTGACGTATGCAGTTACATATTGTGTTATATTTCATTCTATTATTTTGTCAACATTATTAAGGACAAGTGGTAGAAAATGAATGAATAATGTACGTGTTCAATTACTATTAATATATGTGTGGGGGGAGGTGTAGCCAGCACTGCCTGTAGGAGTAAAAGTCACCGCCGCTGTCCGTGGTGCTGAGGACGGGCGCCATTGGGCATGTGCTGATGGCGAGACACAGCTGGTTTGTCCCGAAACCAATATTTTGGTACCGGTACCAACATTTTTTCGATATTTTTCGGTACTTTTCTAAGTAAAGGGGACAACAAAAAAATTGCGTTATTGCCTTTATTTGAACAAGAAATCTTAAGATACACTAAACATATATTTCTTATTTCAAGTTTGTCCTTAAATAAAATAGTGAACAAGCAAGACAACTTGTCTTTCATTAGTAAGTAAGCAAAGGTGGCTCCTAATTTAGCTACTGACGTATGCAGTTACATATTGTGTTATATTTCATTCTATTATTTTGTCAACATTATTAAGGACAAGTGGTAGAAAATGAATGAATAATGTACGTGTTCAATTACTGTTAATATGTGTGGGGGGAGGTGTAGCCAGCACTGCCTGTAGGAGTAAAAGTCACCGCCGCTGTCCGTGATGCTGAGGACAGGCGCCATTGGGCATGTGCTGACGGCGAGACACAGCTGGTTTGTCCCGAAACCAATATTTTGGTACCGGTACCAAAATTTTTTCGATATTTTTCGGTACTTTTCTAAGTAAAGGGGACAACAAAAAAATTGCGTTATTGCCTTTATTTGAACAAGAAATCTTAAGATACACTAAACATATATTTCTTATTTCAAGTTTGTCCTTAAATAAACTAGTGAACAAGCAAGACAACTTGTCTTTTATTAGTAAGTAAGCAAACAGAGGCTCCTAATTTCGCTGCTGACGTATGCAGTTCCATATTGTGTTATATTTCATTCTATTATTTTGTCAACATTATTAAGAACAAGTGGTAGAAAATGAATTATTAATATACGTGTTCAATTACTGTTGATATATATGTGTGGGGGAGGTGTAGCCAGCGCTGCCTGTAGGAGTAAAAGTCACCGCCACTGTCCGTGGTGCTGAGGCGGGGAATGTGCTGAACTGGAGACACAGCTGGCAGGTGGTTAGAGTTCACAGGTGGTACGTGTTAATCGAATCATCTGTTGTCTTTAGGAGTCAGTGGCCTGGTGCAGGAGGACGAGGAAGTTTGGAGAGGGACTGAAAAGTCAGGTTCTGAGAGAGAAAACTTTGCATAAAAAAAAATCTGATCATTAAAAACCTTGTTAAAGCTGCACGCTGGACTCCTGTGCCCGGCTGCTCACTCTTAAAGACAACAGATGATTCGATTAACATGTACCACCTGTGAAATCTAACCACCTGCCAGCTGTGTCTCCAGTTCAGCACATTCCCCTCCTCAGCACCACGGACAGCGGCGGTGACTTTTTCTCCTACAGGCAGCGCTGGCTACACCTCCCCCCACACATATATTAACAGTGATTGAAAAAGTAGATTAATAATTCATTTTCTACCACTTGTCCTTAATAATGTTGACAAACTAACAGAATGATAAATGACACAATATGTTACTGCATATGTCAGCAGCTAAATTAGGAGCCTCTGTTTGCTTACTTACTACTAAAAGACAAGTTGTCTTGTATGTTCATTATTTTATTTAAGGACAAACTCGCAATGAGAAACATATGTTTAATGTACCCTAAGATTTTTTTGCTAAAATAATGCCAATAACGCAATTTTTTTGTGGTTTTGTTAAGAAACGTACCGAAAAGAACCAAAAAGTATCAAAATAATTTTGGTACCGGTACCGAAATATTGGTATGGGGACAACACTACTTAGAAATAACACGACATCATTTGTCGGTAAAGTTCCAGGACTGTTGATGTCGATTAAGCATCTGACGATCAAGAGATTCCGCGGAGTTTGCTTTCGTTCAATGTGCGAGAAGAGGCGAGAGTTGTGGCAGGACAACTCGTACCCGCTTCACCATGGCAACCAGCCTCAAACGCATTGATGAGCGTCTGACAGTTTCTGTCTCATTTTAGACGGGGGGGGGGGGGGGGGGGGGGCACATATAGAAAAATCTACCGTATTTTTCGGTTTATAAGTGAAGTGAAGTGAATTATATTTATATAGCACTTTCTCTAGTGACTCAAAGCGCTTCACATAGCAAAACCCAATATCAAACTTACATCTAAACTAGTGTGGGTGGCACTGGGAGCAGGTGGGTAAAGTGTCTTGCCCAAGGACACAACGGCAGTGACTAGGATGGCGGGAGCTGGGATCAAACCTGGAACCCTCAAGTTGCTAACACGGCGACTCTATCAACAGAGCTATACCGCCCCTAGTCGCAGTTATTTTCGTAGTTTTACTCAGGAGCGACTTATGTGTGAAATTATTAACACATTACCGTAAAATATCAAATAATATTATTTCGAAGCGACATAGAGGAAGAAGATTTCATGGGATTTATTGATTAGGAGTGACAGATTGTTTGGTAAACTTATAGCATGTTCCATATGTTATAGTTATTTAAATGACTCTTACCATAATATGTTACGTTAACATACCAGGCACCTTCTCTGTTGGTTATTTATGCGTCATATAACGTACACTTATTCAGCCTGTTGTTCACTATTCTTTATTTATTTTAAATTGCCTTTCAAATGTCTATTCTTGGTGTTGGGTTTTATCAAATAAATGTCCCCCAAAAATGCGACTTATACTCTATTGGCACTTATATATGTTTTCTTCTTTGGCGATGGCTTCTGTTTTGTTTGATTGGCCGTTTTACTGTCGTGTGACAGCCACCGTTTGAAAACAATTAAAGGCCTACTGAAACCCACTACTACCGACCACGCAGTCTGATAGTTTATATATCAATGATGAAATATTAACATTGCAACACATGCCAATACGGCCGGTTTAGTTTACTAAATTACAATTTGAAATTTTTCGCAGAGTTTCTTGTTGAAAGCGTCGTGGAATGATGACGCGTATGATGTTTGAGACGATATTGGGGACATACTAGCTCAGCACCAGTTACGGCTAAAAGTCGTCTCTTTTCATCGCATAATTACACAGTATTCTGGACATCTGTGTTGCTGAATCTTTTGCAATTTGTTCAATTAATAATGGAGACTATAAAGAAGAATGCTGTTGGTGGAAAGCGGTGTATTGCAGCTGTCTTTGGCACCGAGACACAGCCTGGTTTTTTTGTTTGTTGTGAAGCTTGAAAACGAAGCGGTCTAGCGAACATGTTTCTCTAGGTCAACCGGCATGTTTTTGGATGGGAGAATTGTGATATTAAGTCGGCTCTTACCGGAGATATCAGTGGATTTTGCGTCCTCCTGCAGTAGCTGTCAAAAAATGCAGCTGTGAGCTTGGCTCCTCGGCTTCTCCCTGAGACACTGGCGTGTTCACCGCAGCCATCCGACTTTGAGGTATGTCTTTACAATCTCACTAAAACACTATTAAAACAATAAGCAGATAAGGGATCTTTCGGAATTATCCTAGTAAATGTGTCTAATTACATCTGAAACGCTCACACTGCCGCCGTCCGGAGCCATCGCCTTTTATTTATTTATTTTATTTTTATCTTTTTCTAGTCCTTCACTATCAATATCCTCATCCAGGAATCTTTCATCCTCGCTCAAATCAATGGGGAAATTGTCGTTTTCTCGGTCAGAATAGCTCTTTTTGTTGGCGGCTCCCATTATAAACAATGTGAGGATGTGAGGAGCCCTCACACCGGTGACGTCACACGCACATATTTCCGGTAAAAGCAAGGCTTTTTTATTAGCGACCAAAAGTTGCAAACTTTATTGTCGATGTTCTCTACTAAATCCTTTCAGAAAAAATATGGCAATATCGCGAAATGATCAAGTATGACACATAGAATGGACCGGCTACCCCCGTTTGAATAAGAAAATCTCAGCGGTATAGCTCGGTTAGTAGAGTGGCCGTGCCATCAACTTGAGGGTTCCAGGTTCGATCCCCACTTCCGCCACCCTAGTCACTGCCGTTGTGTCCTTGGGCAAGACACTTTACCCACCTGCTCACGGTGCCACCCACGCTGGTTTAAATGTAACTTAGATATTGGGTTTCACCATGTAAAGCGCTTTGAGTCACTAGAGAAAAAGCGCTATATAAATATCACTCACTTCATTTCAGTATGCCTTTAAGGTATGTAAATAAACATTTACAAAATCTTTCGTACAAGTATATATTTGCGGCTCATAGTCCCATGCGACTAATATATGTAAAAATATATATTCTTCTACAATTTGATGGATGCAGTTTTCATACCAGTGCAGTACAGTACTCGTTACTATAAAAAAAGTAATAGTGTTATTTCTAAAACTGACGCCAAGTATCTTGAAAATTGCAAACTAATTTTACTGAAAAAAAGCAAAAACCAAAAGATATTAATGAGTACTTTCTTAGTAAATCCAAGATTCCTCAGGTAGCTGGTGCCAAATATCCATAAATCCTATTGGTTATTATTTTTGGTGACTTTCTAGTCAAACTTACCATGATCTGGGAGAGAAAAAAAAACTGTCATATTTCCACATTGGGGTCTGTGAATCCCTTTTTCCCTTCGTTTACCAGGACGGGCTTCTCTGTTCTTGTGTGCCAGACGAGTATCTAAAGATGGGGGGAACAGAAAAGAAGACAACACCATTAGCAACATTTCTTTTACCCATTTCAAATCCTATTCTGTTGCAAACTACTTGACAGACAGAAAGAAAATGTAACTTTGTTGAGGTTGAGCTCACCAGCATTTTTTTCCTGAATGCTTTTACAACATTGGTTGTGTTGCTGCTGTGTTGTGCAATAAACTTGTTCATAAATGACCATGTACTCGTTTGCATTGGCTCCAAAATAATTACTTGAATACATTTTTTTTTCAAAAATAAATGTGATATGAAGTGCCATCCATCTATCCATTTTCTTTTATGGGTGCGGGGGTGCTGGAGCCTATCCCAGCTGCATTCGGGCGGAAAGCGGCGTACACCCTGGACAAGTCGCTACCTCATCACAGGTGATATGTATTGCATAAATGAAATAACAGCCACTATGTCATGATCTCACATAACAGTTTCGACTTTATTATTTTCCTTAGTTTCTGTATTATTTTCTGTAAAGCGCTCTTATATTTGTTCACGTCCAGAACTTAGGTTGCCAATCAAAAAAGCTTTTTATGTCAGCCCTGTCCTCTGTAGTCTATGCTTCAAGTGCACTATTTATTTTATTTTGTTAGAAAATTAATTTTACCTGCACATTTCCTGCCGTCTCTGCAACCTGTTCTCTGTTACGTATGTTTCCCGTGCACTATTTATTTAATTTCCTTAATAAATACATTTTATCTGCACTTTGCCTGTCGTCCCTGCACACTGTCCTCTGTTGCATATGCTTTCAGTGCACTATTTCTTTCATTTTGTTAGTAAATACATTTTACCTGCACATTGCCTGCTGTCCCTGCAACATGTCCTCTGTTGCGTATGTTTCCCTAAACTATTTATTTCCTTAGTAAATACATTTTACCTGCACATTGCCTGCCGTCTCTGCAACATGTCCTATGTTGCGTATGCTTCCCGTGTACTATTTATTTTATTTCCTTTGTAAATACATTTTACCTTCACATTACCTGCCGTTTCTGCAACCTGTCCTCTGTTGCGTACTGTATGTTTCCCGTGCACTTTTTATTTAATTTCCTTAATAAATACATTTTATTTGCACTTTGCCTGTCGTCTCTGCATCCTGTCCTCTGTTGCGTATGCCTCCAGTACACTATTTATTTTATTTTGTTAGTAAAAACGTTTTACCTGCGCTTTGCCTGCCGTCTCTACACCCTAGGGTCCAGACCAACAGCCATCAACACCGATACATTACACACATAAATGCATAAAAGCTTAAATGAAATAACAGCCTCTACATCATGATCTCACATAACAGTTTCGACTTTATTATTAATTTCCTTAGTTATGTATTATTTTCTGTGAAGCGCTCTCATTTTTGTTCACGTCCACCACTCCGTTTGTTTGACTCAGGTTGCTTTTTACTGTATGTCAGCCCTGTCCTCTGTTGCCTATGCTTCCCGTCCACTATTTCTTTTATTTTGTTAATAAATACATTTTACCTGCACGTTGCCTGCCGTCTCTGCAACCTATTCTTTGTTGCATGTGTTTCCCGTGAACAATTTTTTAAAAATGTCCTTAATAAATACATTTTACCTGCACTTTGCCTGCCGTCTCTGCACCATGTCCTCTGTTGACGTATGTTTCCCGTGCACTATTTATTTTATTTTGTTAGTAAATACATTTTACCTTCACTTTGCCCGCCGTCTCTGCAACCTGTTGCATATGTTTCCCGTGCACTCTTTATTTTATTTTATAAGTAAATATATTTTACATGCACGTTGCCTGTCGTCCCTGCAACCTGTCCTCTGTTGCGTATGTTTCCAGTGCACTATTTATTTTATTTCCTTAATAAACACATTTTACCTGCACTTTGCCTGCCGTCTCTGCAAGCTGTCTTCTGTTGCGCATGCTTCCGGTGCACTATTTATTTTATTTCCTTAATAAACACATTTCACCTGCACTTTGCCTGCCGTCTTTGCACCCTGTCCTCTGTTGCGCATGCTTCCAGTGCACTATTCATTTCATTTTGTTATTAAAAACATTTTACCTGGGCTTAGCCTGCCGTCTCTGCAACCTATTCTCTATTGCATGTTTCCCGTTAACTATTTTTTTTTAAATTTCCTTAATAAATACATTTTACATGCACGTTGCCTGTCGTCCCTGCAACCTGTCCTCTGTTGCGTATGTTTCCAGTGCACTGTTTATTTTATTTCCTTAATAAAAACATTTTACCTCCACTTTGCCTGCCGTCTCTGCACCCTGTCCTCTGTTGCGCATGCTTCCAGTGCACTATTCATTTCATTTTGTTACTAAAAACATTTTACCTGGGCTTAGCCTGCCGTCTCTGCAACCTATCCTCGATTGCATATGTTTCCCGTTAACTATATTTTTTAAATTTCCTTAATAAATACATTTTACCTGCACTTTGCCTGCCGTCTCTGCAAGCTGTCTTCTGTTGCGCATGCTTCCGGTGCACTATTTATTTTATTTTGTTAGTAAATACATTTTACCTTCACTTTGCCCGCCGTCTCTGCAACCTGTTGCATATGTTTCCTGTGCACTCTTTATTTTATTTCATTAGTAAATATATTTTATATGCACGTTGCCTGCCGTCTCTGCAACCTGTCCCTTGTTGCGTATGTTTCCAGTGCACTATTTATTTTATTTCCTTAATAAACACATTTCACCTGCACTTTGCCTGCCGTCCCTGCACCCTGTCTTCTGTTGCGCATGCTTCCAGTGCACTATTCATTTTATTTTGTTACTAAAAACATTTTACCTGGGCTTTGCCTGCCGTCTCTACACCCTGGGGTCCAGACCAACAGCGATCAACACCGAAACGTATTATGTTACTAAAAACATTTTACCTGCGCTTTGCCTGCCGTGTCTACACCCTTGGTTCCAGACCAACAGCGATCAACACCGAAACGTAACACACTATCCAGTTATTGTCTGCTTCCAATATATTTTGAGGACATTTATTTTAAAAACACCCTCATAGGTTTGTTACTGGGTTTATATATGGGCTCTCTCTGGACTTTTTCTTGCGATAAAGCCATTCTTTCTTGTGGAGAAACATTTCTAACTTTTCAGTATGTCTCTCTTAAAGAGACATTTCTCATTTATTTGAACAGGTGAGACATTTTTCAGATATCTTTTGGGAAATGAAGATGTGAAAGGATTTATCATGGTGTCACACTTCAGAAAAAGCTGGTCCTTCCTGTCATCTCAGCTGCTGAATTATGCATGGAGCCCACTCTCCCTTTCCACAGAAGTAAGCGAGGTTAATAGTCACGCTTGTAAAGGGAAGCCCGTTTGCAACTTTGCCCAATTTCTGCCTCCCACTTCTACATCAAATCCACCCCCTTCTCTGCGTCCTCCTTCATCTGTAATCATCAGCACGTAGTCCCGACCTCGCCATCCTGCCAATCTCCAGTTCCGCTCTCTCGGCTGCTCCCTGATTTGCCTGTCTCTCTTTTTTATCCCCCTGCGGATGACGGAGGGAGGTCATGGACATGCTGGTTGACTACTGAAGGTTTACCGGAGTGCACACATACATAAAGTATGTATCTCCTAATATGGTTGAACCTCTTGGAAGATATAAAGCTGCGCTTATCAAGATTTTGAGAATATTAATGCGGCTTCAGGGGGGGAAAAACTGGGCTATTTAATCCTGTCAAACATTTTAAATATATATTTAAAAAAAGATAGACACTGAACAAAAATATAAACGCAACACTTTTGTTATTGCTCTTATTTTTCACAAGTTGAACTCAAGGATGTAACACTTTTACTATTCACACAAAAATCATTGCTCATTTTGCGGTGTGTGCACACGTACGTGCGTGTGAGCGTTACGGAAAAGCATTGTTGACCGACACTTAACAACTAAGTTATTTCACTTGACCTTTTACTGTGTTGAAGCGGCGAAAAACCACATTATGTTTCTGTCTCCGATAGTTAATAATAATGAAAATAATGGATTAAATTTGATGTGCAATTGTAAAGTGGTGCAGACTGCCCTAAGTGAGGATTCTGTGTGTACTGTATAGAACATCACCACGGAGACTCGTTTACTACACATTGTCATCATGCTCCTACCTGTGGGGTTTTGCTATGTTTCCAAACATGCAGAAGACATGTACTATTTTTATTGGGCATTTTAGAAACAGTCCTGCAGTGCATTTACATTAAAAAACACTTTTTTTAAGGCTGAATGTGCGCTTATTGGAGAAAGGTTGTATATATATCCACTCAGGAGGCAAAAAATGCATACTTAAATATATTTTCAATTAATTAAATATTTGAATATTCTATGGAAAAAAATTACCATTAAAAATAAGACACCAAAACACAATTAGAATTAGTTATTTATTATTAGGGATGGCGTGGCGCAGTGGGAGAGTGGCCGTGCGCAACCCGAGGGTCCCTGGTTCAATCCCCACCTAGTACCAACCTCGTCACGTCCGTTGTGTCCTGAGCAAGACATTTCACCCTTGCTCCTGATGGGTGCTGGTTAGCGCCTTGCATGGCAGCTCCCTCCATCAGTGTGTGAATGTGTGTGTGAATGGGTAAATGTGGAAGTAGTGTCAAAGCGCTTTGAGTACCTTGAAGGTAGAAAAGCGCTATACAAGTACAACCCATTTATATAGCGCTTTTCTATTATTAGATACTCAAAGCGCTCTCAGAGAAGTGGGAACCCATCATTCATTCACACCTGGTGGTGGTAAGCTACATTTTTAGCCACAGCTGTCCTGGGGTAGACTGACGGAAGCGAGGCTGCCAGTTTGCACCTACAGCCACTCCGACCACCACCTATTATTTATTCATTAGTCATTCACCAGTGTGAGTGGCACCGGGGGCAAGGGTGAAGTGTCCTGCCCAAGGACACAACGGCATGTCAGAGGCGGGGAGCGAACCCGCAACCCTCAGGTTTCTGGCACGGCCGCTCTACCTACTACGCCATACCGCCCCCTAGTTGATATAATAATGGAACTGCATCATAACTGCATCATAAAAAGCCTACTTGAACTCCATGGTGTTCAGGGATGAATAGTCTCTCCTATTGCTATTGTAATATTTTTTCAGCCATAGTTACATTAATCACTAGTAATGTAGCAGCCTAGTTTTGAATGGCAGGGTCACTCTTATCACATGTTGATAAAAATATAACATTTACACAATAAAAATCAACTACAGGCTTCCCAAATGCTGTAATAAATTAAGCATGATGAGTTGGGCATATTCCGCCCAAATGCAGCTGAGATAGGCTCCAGGAACCGCTCGCGACCCCAAAAAGGACAAGTGGTAGAGAATGGAGTTGAGCATATGTCAACGCTTATTACAGTAAGTTGTTCATTTGACTTAGTCATTATTTTGTCTTAATAAGTCAATATTTACTAAGTCCAAATAATGACATACTTAGTATCTCTAGGATGGTTTTGTGTTTAGTTTTTACTTTACGGAAAAAATATCAAGATATATATCGTATATATTTGGACCCCGACTTAAACAAGTTGAAAAACTTATTGGGGTGCTACCATTTAATGGTCAATTGTACGGAATATGTACTGAACTGTGCAATCTACTAATAAAAGTATCAATCAATCAATCAAAGTATATTGCCATCCAGCATACGGAGCGGACAAGACAACCAAAAATTGTCGGCCTCTTCACGCGACGAAGCCGGCCTACTTCACCACAGTCTATTGCCGTCCATTACTGTTCCTTACACCCACCAAGCCCCTTCCCCGTCCGTCCGCCTGTCCTGGACGACATTCCCTTCCCCCTGGAGAGACAAAATATTCTGGGGGAAACACTGCATATCCTCTAAGTTCCAGTTGAAACTGGGTCCAAGTTCACGAATACGCACATTCACTCTTATCACCCACTCTCTTGCCACTGTTTACGTGGCTTCTTTGCTGAGGTCTGAGGAACAACACCAGATATGAAGTCGGACTCCAGGAAGGAGAAGGCAGAGGAAGATTCCACGCCTATAAGCAGACACCTAATTGCATATTCATAATTATGATATATATATCTATATATACTGTAAAAACGCGAGAGGAAGGGCCCTGTGTAAATCGCCGTGTTGAATTCTATTAGGGACAGATAGCGCTCAGACAAATTGTATTAGAATTCTATCCAATAGGGAACAAATACTTCTGATTTCGAGTTTATGCATCCTGTCCTCTTTAAACATCTTCTGGCTCCAGATTAAACAAATACATTGACAATGCAATTGTAATGTTGACAATAGAAGTAATCTTAATTATTCATAATCAATATCGTTATTCAATCAATGAATCAATCAATCAATCAATCAATGTTTACTTATATAGCCCTAAATCACAAGTGTCTCAAAGGGCTGCACAAGCCACAACGACATGCTCGGCTTATTTCTCTTGGTATTTTTATTGCAATAATGTTCATAGTCATTTCTGTGTTATGACTATCTACTTCATTTACTGGTTCTTCTTTATAATGTTTGGTATCATATTTGCTGTTTTTTTGTTGTTGTTGTTGTCTTTCTCTGTCTTATACCCCTCTTGTCCCCGTAATCCCCCCAACCACATCTTCTTTTTTCTTCTTTCCCTCCCCTCCTGCTCCAAATCCTTATAGGGCAATATCAATAACAACATCCAACACTTCTCTTCTGTAAAGCCAATCTGTACAGCATATATGGGCATCTCCATCAACAATATGATTTGCCTAAGTGGCTTGATAAGACATATTAATAAAAGAAATACAATTAAAATAAAATGTGCCAGGAATATATGCAATATGTTTTATTGATTTGCAAAGAAAACAATAATTTTATATAAATATGTTTAGTATGAAACATGTATCAAATTAAATTCAAGTTTGATTTAACCAAGCATACAAATTGTTTCACAAAAAAAAGACCCCCAAAAAAAAAGTGTAATATCCATCCATCCATCCATTGTCTACCGCTTCTTCCCTTTCGGGGTCGCGGGGGGTGCTGGCGCCTATCTCAGCTACAATCGGGCGGAAGGCAGGGTACACCCTGGACATGCACCTGGGGATAGGTTGATTGGCAACACTAAATTGGCCCTAGTGTGTAAAGTGTAACATTCGGTCTCAAAATAATATTTCGAATAAAGGACATTTGTATGACTATTATAATCAATTATTGAGATTTCTATTTTACCCAAACGTGATCATTTTATTAGGGGACATAAAATGTAAAACATAATAAAAACAAATAAAGTGCCAGGAACAAATGCAATTCTAAGTTTTAATGAGTTGCAATAAAACAATGATTTATTTTTTATAAATATTTTTTGTTGAAGACATGCATCAAATTAAAATCCATCCATCCATCCATTTTCTACCGCTTATTCCCTTTCGGGGTTGCGGGGGGCACTGGCGCCTATCTCAGCTACAATCGGGCGGAAGGCAGGGTACACCCTGGACAAAATCATGCTTGATTTAAAAAAAAGCATCACAATTGTTTCACACAAAAAAATCAAATAAAAAATTGAGTAATATTCGGCCCTATTCAAGGATGGTAGGTGTACCTAATAATTAGTCTTATGAGTATAGAGATACAGGACATTTGCATGACTATTATAATCAATTATTGAGATTTGTATTCCAGCCAAATTTGATATTTTTTTAATTAGGGGACATAAAATGTAAAACGTATTAATAAAAATTAATTAAAAAGTGCTACAAACATATGCAATTCTATGTTTTAATGCTTTGCAATTAAAACTATTATATCTTTTCTATAAATATGTTTAGTACAAAACATGCATCATATTAAATTCAAGTTTGATTAAAAAAAGTACAAAAATTGTTTTACACATAAAAAAATAATACAAAAATTGTGTAATATTCGGTCTCAAAATTCCGAGCCACGGGCGGCCCTAGATTCAAGGATGGTAGGTGTACCTAATAATTAGTCTTAGGAGTATAGAAATAAAGGACATTTGCATGACTATTATAATCAATTATTGAGATTTCTATTCTACCCAAATGTAATCTTTTTTTGTTAGGGGACATAAAATGCAAGACATATTAATAAAAATAAAAAGTGCCAGGAACATATCCTATTCTATGTTTTAATGATTTGCAATTAAAACAATGATATATTTTTTATAATTACGTTTAGTACAAAACATGCATCAAATTAAATTCAAGTTTGATTAAAAAAAGCATAAAAATGGTTTTCAAAAAAAAAAAAAGTGTAATATTTGGTCAAGACATATTAATAAAAAAAAGAAGAAAAAAGGGCCATAAAAATTGTTTCACACACAAAAAAAAACAACAAAACTGTAATATTCGGTCTAAAAATTTTGGGTTGGGGGGGCCCTGGATTCAAGGATGATAGGTGAACCTAATAATTAATCTTAAGAGTATAGAAATAAAAGACATTTGCATGACTATTATAATCAATTATTGAGATTTATATTCTAGCCAAATGTGATCTTTTTTAATAGGGGACATAAAATGTAAGACATAATAGCAATGAAAAAAAAGTACCAGGAACATATGCAATTCTGTGTTTTAATGATTTGCAATTAAAACAATTATATATTTTCTATACATATGTTTAGTACAAAACATGCATCAAATTAAATTTAAGTTAGATTTTAAAAAGCATAAAAATTGTTTCACACACAAAAAAAAAATGGAAAGTGTAATATTCGGTGAAGACATTAATAATAATAAAAAAAAGTGCCATAAAAAATTATTCACACACACACACACACACACACACACACACACACACACACACACACACACACACACACACACACACACACACACAAAAAAAATGAATAAAAATTGTGTAATATTCGGTCTCAAAATTCCGAGCCAATGGTGGCCCTGGATTCAAGGATGGTAGGTGTACCTAATAATTGGTCTTGTGGGCATCGAAATAAAATACATTTTTAAAACTATTATAATCAATCATTGAGATTTGTACTCCAGCCAAATGTGACCTTTTTTTTTATTTTTATTAGGGGACATAAAATGTAAGAAATATTAATAATAATAAAAACGGTGCCAGGAAAATATGCAATTCTATGTTTTAATGATTTTCAATTAAAAAAAAATATATTTTCTATACATATGTTTAGTACAAAACATGCATCAAAATAAATTTAATTTTGATTTTAAAAAAGCATTAAAATGGTTTCAAACAAAAAAAAGAAAAAAGAAAAGTGTAATACTCGGTCAAAACATATTAATAAAAATAAATTAAAAAAGTGCCATAAAAATTCACACACAAACAACAACAACAAAAAAAAACAACTAAAAAAATTGTGTAATATTTGGTCTTAAAATTCCGAGCCAATGGTGGCCCTGGATTCAAGGATGGTAGGTGTACCTAATAATTAGTCTCGTGGGCATAGAAATAAAATACATTTTTATGACTATTATATTCAATCATTGAGATTTGTACTCCAGCCAAATGTGACATTATTATTTATTTATTAGGGGACATAAAATGTAAGACATATTAATAATAATAAAAAAAGTGCCAGAAAATTTTATGTTTTAATGATTTGCAATTAAAACAATGATATCTTTTCTATACATATGTTTAGTACAAAACATGCATCAAATCAAATTAAATTTTGATTTAAAAAAGCATAAAAATTGTTCCAGCAAAAAATACAAATAAAACTAAAATTGTGTAATATTCGGCCCTATTCAAGATTGGTAGGTGTACCTAATAATTAGTCTTATGAGTATAGAAATAAAAGACATTTGCATGACTATTATAATCAATTATTGATATTTGTATTCCAGCCAAATGTGATCTTTTTTTTAAATTAGGAGACATAAAATGTAAGACGTATTAATAAATAAATAAATAAAAAAAGTGTCAGGAACATGCAGTTCTAGGTTTTAATGATTTGCAATTAAAACAATTATATATTTTCCATGAATACGTTTAGTGTAAAACATGCATCAAATTAAATTCAAGTTTGATTAAAAGCATAAAAATTGTTTCACACAGAAAAACAAAAAAAAAGTGTAATATTTGGTCAAGACATATTAAAAATAATAATAAATGAAAAAAATAGTGCCATAAAAATTGTTTCACACACAAAAAAACAAACTAAAAAAATTGTGTAATATTCGGTCTCAAGATTTTGGGTTAGGGTGGCCCTGGATTCAAGGATGGTAGGTGAACCTAATAATTAGTCTTAAGAGTATAGAAATAAAGGACATTTGCATGACTATTATAATCAATTATTGAGATTTCTATTCTAGCCAAATGTGATCTTTTTTTATTAGGCGACATAAAATGTAAGACATATTAATAATGATAAAAAAAAAGTGCCAGGAACATATGCAATTCTGTGTTTTAATGATTTGAAATTAAAACAATTATATATTTTCTACATTTCTATACAGTGTAATATTCGGTCAAGACATATTAATAAAAAATAAAAAATAAAAAGTGCTATAAAAATTGTTTCACACACACAAAAAAATGTTTTTTTTAAAAATTGTGTAATATTCGGTCTCAAAATTCCGAGCCAATGGTGGCCCTGGATTCAAGGATGGTAGGTGTACCTAATAATTAGTCTTGTGGGCATAGACAAAAAATAAATTTTTATGACTATTATAATCAATTATTGAGATTTCTATTCTAGCCAAATGTGATCTTTTTTTATTAGGCGACATAAAATGTAAGACATATTAATAATAATAAAAAAAAGTGCCAGGAACATATGCAATTCTGTGTTTTAATGATTTACAATTAAAACAATTATATATTTTGTATACATATGTTTAGTACAAAACATGCATCAAATTAAATTTAAGTTTGATTTTAAAAAGCATAAAAATTATTTCACACACAAAAAAAAAAAATGGAAAGTGTAATATTCGGTCAAGACATATTAATAATAATAAAAAAAAAGTGCCATAAAAAATTGTTTCACACACACACACACACACACACACACACACACACACACACACACGCACACACACACAAAAATGAATAAAAATTGTGTAATATTCGGTCTCAAAATTCCGAGCCAATGGTGGCCCTGGATTCAAGGATGGTAGGTGTACCTAATAATTGGTCTTGTGGGCATAGAAATAAAATACATTTTTAAGACTATTATAATCAACCATTGAGATTTGTACTCCAGCCAAATGTGACCTTTTTTTTTTTATTAGGGGACATAAAATGTAAGAAATATTAATAATAATAAAAAAAGTGCCAGGAACATTAGCAATTCTATGTTTTAATGATTTGCAATTAAAACAATGATATATTTTAGTACAAAACATGCATCAAATTAAATTACATTTTGATTTAAAAAATGGCATAAAAATTTTTCACAAAAAAAAAAGTGTAATATTCGGTCAAGACATATTAATAAAAATAAATTAAAAAAGTGCACACACAAAAAAAAACAACTAAAAAAATTGTGTAATATTCGGTTTCAAAATTCCAGGCCAGGGAATTGGATTCAAGGATGATAGGTGTACCTAATAATTAGTCTTATGGGCATAGAAATTAAATATTACTATTATAATCAATCATTGAGATTTGTACTCCAGCCAAATGTGATATTTTTTATTAGGGGACATAAAATGTAAGTTGAGTAATTGAAACACCTCATTTCTGTTGTGCAACTTCCATAACCACTAAAATCGTAGTGCAAGTAAAAGCAGCATAAAGTAAAATAAGCATAAAACCTACCTTAGTGCAATTGGCCGCTTTGGGCTCCAGGTCGCCGAGCGTGACAAGTTCCCGCAGCAGACTGCTCTCCTGGTAGCCTCCCTTCACGCCGCGGAGCTTGAAGTACGCCTGAGGCTTGAAGAGGATGAGCCTCAGGTTGATGGCGAAGCCGGCCATGTCGATGGCGAAGGGCCGGTGGGGGTCAAACACCGTCTTCCAGCCGTACACCTTCCCGGCCGCGTTGACCTTAGGCGACTCGTAGCGCAGGCCGCCCACGAAGGCCACGGGCCACACGGAGACTTTCTGAGTTGATCTCATCTGAGCGAGAAGGAGGTGGAGGGGGAATTAGTCACGTGGAAAAAAAAGTGTACAAGACAGTGAGACACTTACACTGACGCGGGCTTTTTAGAGCTGCTGCTATTATTCATGCGGTGAAAGACAACAAGCGGTGACCCCGCCATTGTGCTGTGTGGAGCTGACACATTGTTAGATGAAGGAACGTCACACACACACATACACACACACACACGCAACCATGAGACAATCAGCCCGCAGGTCTTATGTAAAGACAATAAAAACAAGATCGGTACACAGTGGCTGCCCGGAGACACAACATTGATGAAGCGGGATTCGAACACGAAACCCTCTGGTTACTCCACAACCCGCTCACGCTGCTAATTCAATACAATTACATGCACTAAATTAGTGGTTCTTAAATTGGGGTACGCATACCCCTGGGGGTACTTGAAGGTATGCCAAGGGGTACGTGGGATTTTTTAAAAATATACTAAAAATGGCAATAATTCAAAAATCATTTATAAATATATGTATTGAATAATACTTTAACAAAATATGAATGTAAATTCATAAACTGTGAAAAGAAATGCAACAATGCAATATTCAGTGTTGGCAGCTAGATTTTTTTGTGGACATGTTCCATAAATATTGATGTTAAAGATTTCTTTTTTTGTGAAGACATTTTTAGAATGAAGTTGATGAATCCAGATGGATCTCTATTACAATCCCCAAAGAGGGCACTTTAAGTTGATGATTACTTCTATGTGTAGACATCTTTATTTATAACTGAATCTTTGTTTATTTTTGAACAAGTTTTTGGTTATTTTTATATCTTTTTTTCCAAATAGTTCAAGAAAGACCACTACAAATGAGCAATATTTTGCACTGTTATACAATTGAATAAATCAGGAACTGATGACATAGTGCTGTATTTTACTTCTTTATCTCTTTTTTTCAACAAAAAATGCTTTGCTCTGATTAGGGGGTACTTGAATTAAAAAAAGTTCACAGGAGGTACATCAGTAAAAAAAAAGGTTGAGAACCACTGCACTAAATTACTCAAATCACCCAAATTAATCATTTTCAAGCAAAATCTCTAATGTGTGTGCGATACACTACAGCAGTGGTTTTCGACCTTTTTTGAGAAAAGGCATATTTTTTCATTTAAAAGATCCGGATGCACACCACCAGCAGAAAACGTTACAAAATTAAACTCCACCAGGTCCTCATGTTTTATTATGAGTTTGTTGGCGTTTTCTTGTGTGTAGTGCTTTAGTTCTTCTTGTCAGAATAATTTTATCTGAGTTAAGTTTCAATGAGTTCAAAAAGCTGTCTTTGATCCTACCAGGCAAAATGCTTGTAAAACTCCACTGTGTAGGATGGGAAGCGACAAGAAGGTGTTCTGTTTCTTTGATGTGTTATAATCAACAGAAAGATATTGTATTGACCCGAGATCTACAAAGCGAAGAGGAATACGGATCTGACTCCCCTCTATGGAACTTTTCTTATTAACTGTTTTGCAAACTTTTCTGTGAGCTGTTTATGACCTTTTCTTTGAACTGTTTTGTAATCAAAGGCAATGGCTGTTTATGACCCCCCTCCCCTAGAAACAGCTGTTGCCATGAAATCAGGGAAAGTCAAAATAAGCATACATGCATACATAAACACACACACACACACACACACACACACACACACACACACACACACACACACACACACCCACCCATATACATGTACGTTCGGTCCGGAAAAAAGCACAAGAGACTATATCATCCCCACAAGACTGTTCCGCAGGTTTCCCTGATCATCAGTGGATTTTTATATGATAATAGTATAATAATAATAAAAAAATGTATAATAATAGGGATAAAATCCCCTGACGAGCAGGGAAACTGCGAAACAGGCTTGTAGGGATGAAATAGCCTCGTGTTTTTTCCTGACCTAATGTATATTCCGCTCTACCCTGGTATTGAGAACTGTATAACGGATAACCCACAGAAACCTCGACTCTCTCTCTCTCTCTCTCTCTATATATATATATACATACACATATATACATACACATATATACATACATATGTATATAAATATATACATATGTTATATATATAAATATATATATTATATATGTGTGTGTGTATATATATATATATATATGTGTGTGTGTATATATATATATATATATATATATGTATACGTGTATATATGTATATATGTGTATATACAGTATATGCAAATATATATGTATGTATGTATATATATATATATATATATATATATATATATAAGTGTATATACACACTTGCTTGCTTATGGTTGTGTGTTGCTTATTGCTTATGGTTGTGTGTGTGTTGTCCATCGGACTCGATGGACAACACGCGCGCGCGCACGCACGCACGCACGCACGCACGCACGCACGCACGCACGCACGCACGCACGCACGCACGCACGCACGCACGCACGCACGCACGCACGCACGCACGCACGCACGCACGCACGCACGCACACACACACACACACACACACACACACACACACACACACACACACACACACACACACACACACACACACACACACACACACACACACACACACACACACACACACACACACACACACACACACACACATATATATATACCCCCACACATTTATGTTAAAATACTGAACAGATGTTTATTGGGATAAGGTAAACAACTGTTCAGTATTTTACCATAAATGGCATTAAAAGCCACAAAATGCAACGGGTCCATCAGACCCACAAACGCTGGCTGAGTAACAACAATATGAACATTACACAAGGGTTAAGTTGAGGTACCACTGAATATACGTGTCAGTACAAGGTGGCGGCGTCCTGTGGAGAACATCAAACTAACAGAAGGTTTTGAAGGGGGAAGTGCGAGCCGGCGTAGCGTTGATGCAGCACCACAGCCCAGACTTTATCGGTGGATATTTTTACATTCGCGATCATCTCCCTTGTGTTTAGTCTTTGTGAAATAAAAGTGCAAAGAAAAGACAGAAATAATCTGCATGCCACTCGTGCTAATTAAAGCAATATCTGCTTGTGAAATCCCCCGCTTTGCCAAATAGGCTTTTTTCTTTTTTTTTTTTCATGTCATCCTCCGCGTCCGTGTGATCTCTGTGGTCAGAAAAACCTCGGCAGATCAGAGAGCAGCGCGGTTGTTTTGGAACAGCATGAAAGCACACCGGGTGCTGCGGGGAATTGTTGGGTTGGGAGTTTACTTTGCCTGGCACCGAGACACAAATTGTCAGTGTTACAATAATTATGTGTAAATTATCACAAAAGTTTCCCTTTTCGAAAACTTCCGGCGAGCAGACAGAGGCTGTCTTTATTGCACCAAACCAAAAGTCTTGTAAAATTCCATTGTTTACGATGGGAAGAGACGGGAGGGGTTATCTGTTGTGGACCAAGACTTGCCCAAACTCGATCCAGGACCAGCCCAAGCCCGAGGCATCTTTTTCTTTAGTGTTAATGTGATCGAAAACAATAGCTGTTTACATACCCCTCATTCCTGTAGAAACAGATGTTATGTAAACAAGGAAATTCCAAATAAAGAGGTGGCGTACAATCTTTCGCCAGAGCGTGCTGAGACACTCTATCCAGGCGTTTCTCCTCAAATTGAGCCAAATTGAATTCTGTCTCTGTTTAATTCCTTGCTTCTTGTCTCGTTTAATATATGTCATCAGTGTTTGACCCTGACAGTCAGGATGTTGGGTCTTAATGGTGGGCGCTGTAATTATAAACCGTGCATACAGTATGTGATTCATCTCAATACTTTGTTGCACTGCCATAATAAGCAAATAATCAGGCTTGGCACAGGCAAGACTTGTCACAAATCCCTTTCTGCTAGCAGCCAATCAAAGGCATAGGAATGTACGCTAATCAGGATGTTGATGTGCAACTTTTTACTCATGCATTGCCCACCGATGGGAGGATGTTTAAGAAAAAAGAAACAAAAGAAAGAACAAAGGCATCGGATTCTCAATCCTCGGGGATGCAGAGACGATAAACCGGAGCTAAATTGTTATGCAGCTGTGTGCCGTCTCACGATAAGGGAGTCGTTTGGAATGCAGGAGCTTGATCAGAATGTATATGTTGTCTTTGTTGTGTTGTTTTTAAAGTAAGGCTATTTGATTAATGTTGGCAGATTCAAATCGTCACTTGCCGGACTCGAGCCCAAATCCTCCTCCCTCTCCAGTCCTTTCACTGTGTTTCTCCCAGCGCTTCTATTCTGAAGGGTGATATGTGCTTATTTTCTGTCTGATAAGATAATTCTTCTCACTAAGCAGACTTTATGTGTGAGTGTTTTACTTGTTTTAAGTGTGTTGGTCCTAAATGATCTCAGTAAGATATTACAGCTTGTTGCTGAGATTTGATGACCTATATTGAGTAAAACATGCTTGAAACTACAGTTTGTAAGAAAAAGTCTTAATAAAGGCTGGAACTGAGGAATTTAAATAATTAATACAGAGTTTTAAATCTAATTTAACCTTAGCTAAATCTAATTGAATGTTACTATTAGAGCTGCGAATATTTAAGTGTCCCACGATTCGATTCAATATCGATTCTTGGGGTCACGATTCGATTCAAAATCGATTTTTTGTTTTCTATTCAACACGATTCTTGATTCAAAAACTATTTTTTCCTGATTTAAAAGGATTCTCTATTCTTTCAGTACATAGAATTTCAGCAGGATCTACCCCAGTCTGCTGACATGCAAGCAGAGTAGTAGATTTTGGGAAAAAGCTTTTATTATTGTAAAGGACAATGTTTTATCAACTGATTGCAATAATGTAGATGTGTTTTAACTATTAAACAAACCAAAAATATGACTTATTTTATCTTTGTGAAAACATAGGTCACAGTGTGTTGTCAAGCTTATGAGATGCGATGCAAGTGTAAGCCACTGTGACACTATTGTTCTTTTTTTATTTTTATAAATGTCTAATGAGGATGTCAATGAGGGATTTTTAATCACTGCTATGCTGAAATTATAACTAATATCGATACTGTTGATAATATTAATTTTTCTTTCAATACTTTTGGTTTGTTCTGTGTCGTGTTTGTGTCTTCTCTCAATTGCTCTGTTTATTGCAGTTCTGAGTGTTGCTGGGTCAGGTTTGGTTTTGGAATTGTATTGCATCGTTATAGTATTGCTGTGTATTGTTTTGTTGGATTGATTAAAAAAAAACATTTTTAAAAATGAGAATCGATTCTGAATCTCACATGAAAATGGCGATTCATATTCGAATCGATTTTTTCCCACACCCCTAGTTACTATGTTCAATTAAAGGCCTACTGAAAGCAACTACTACCCACCATGCAGTCTGATAGTTTATATATCAATGATGAAGAATTAACATTGCAACACATAGCAATACGGCCATTTTAGTTTACTAAATTGCAATTTAAAATTTCGTCTTGAAAACGTCGCGTAACGATGACGTGTACGCAAGACGTCACGGGTTTTTAGGAAGTATGAGTGCTACGCACACCCACAGCTAAAAGTTGTCTGCTTTAACGGCATAATTACACAGTATTTTGGAAATCTGTGTTGCTGAATCTGTTACAGTTTGTTCAATTAATATTGGAGAAATCAAAGTAGCAAGATGAAGTTGGGAAGCTTTAGCCTTTAGCCACACAAACACACGGTGATTCCTTGTTTAAAATTCACGGAGTTGAAACTTTAGTATGGATCACAGCGCACATGGATCCCGACCACTTGTCAACCAGCAGGTTTCAGTGAGAAAATTGTGGTTAAAAAGTCGCCACTTACCAGATATCAGCTGAGCTTGCGCCTCCCGTACAGCTGCCGTCGACTTCCCTGAGACCCGGCCGAGGACGTACACTTCCGACTATCAGGTACTGTTAAACTCACTAAAACACTAGCAACACAATAGAAAGATAGGGGATTTCCCAGAATTATCCTAGATAGATAGTACTTTATTGATTCCTTCAGGTCAGTTCCTTCAGGAAAATTAAAAATTAGTAAATGTAAATGTGTAAACTAGTAAATGTGTCTAAAAACATGAATCCGTCTCAATGCAATCGCGTTTTTTTTTTGTTTTTGCTTAATTTTTTCTAGTCCGTTGCTATCAATATCCTCAAACACAAATCTTTCATCCTCGCTCAAATTAATGGGGAAATTGTCGTTTTCTCGCACTTTTGTTGGAGGCTCCCATTAAAAACAATGTGAATATGCGAGGAGCCCCCACACGTGTGACGTCATCGTCTGCGACTTCCGGTAGAGGCAGGACTTTTCTCCAGTTGCGAACTTTATCGTGGATGTTCTCTACTAAATCCTTTCAGCAAAAATATGGCAATCTCGCGACATGATCAAGTATGACACATAGAATGGACCTGCTATCCCCGTTTAAATAAGAAAATCTCATTTCAGTAGGCCTTTAAATTGAACACTTTTCAACAGGAAAAACTTTATTTTAGTCGGCTTGTTAGAAAACGTTAACCGATCAGTCTGATTCCTTCCTGTCTTTCTTTTTATTGTCCTCGCCTCCTCAGGGCCATGACTGCGCCACATAAATAGGCCTGTTGGCGCGCCTCTGAAGGAGACGGAGCACTTTGGCTGATGTCCAGAGAAAGGTAATGGCAGACGCCGTCAATACTTGACACTCTGAACCGAAATCCCATAGTCTGTTGTGTTCCCCGGCTGTCAAGACGGACGACTGGCTGGTAGATGTGCTGATTACGTGGCTGATAAATGCCCTGCTTGTTAGGAGCAAAAATAATACTAGATGGACGGCGCGAGACAATTAGACAGGACGGATTCCTACAATGAGTGAGCACAGATCTATGCTGCCATTGGTTTCCCATAAAGAACACAATAACAATGGCCTCAAAAATAGACTCGATAAGAACACTTTGAAGCTGCCTTTTTCCCCCTGCTTCCTAATCAATACACTATTCTCTCGCTTTAGCCAAGTGGCTGCTGAGCTCGTACACTTTTTAACCCTTTATTAAGAGCACTGGTGGTAGTGGGATTGGTCGCCAGTTAATCATAAAGGCAAGGGTTCTTAACCTTCTGGACACCAGGGTCCACTTAAAGGCCTACTGAAATGAGATTTTCTTATTTAAACGGGGATAGAAGGTCCATTCTATGTGACATACTTGATCATTTCGCGATATTGCCATATTTTTCGCTGAAAGGATTTAGTAGAGAACATCCACGATAAAGTTCGCAACTTTTGGTCGCTAATAAAAAAGCCTTGCCTGTACCGGAAGTAGCAGACGATGTGCGCGTGACGTCACTGGTTGTGGAGCTCCTCACATACTCACATTGTTTATAATCATGGCCACCAGCAGCGAGAGCGATTCGGACCGAGAAAGCGACAATTTCCTCATTAATTTGAGCGAGGATGAAAGATTTGTGGATGCGGATAGTGACAGTGAAAAGTGAAGTGAAGTGAAGTGAATTATATTTATATAGCGCTTTTTCTCTAGTGACTCAAAGCACTTTACATAGTGAAACCCAATATCTAAGTTACAATCAACCAGTGTGGGTGGCACTGGAAGCAGGTGGGTAAAGTGTCTTGCCCAAGGACACAACGGCAGTGACTAGGCTGGCAGAAGCGGGAATTGAACCTGCAACCCTCAAGTTGCTGGCACGGCCACTCTACCAACTGAGCTAAACCGCTAAAACGAGAAAAAAAAAAAGGAGATTGCAGAGGGAGCGATTCAGATGTTATTAGACACATTTACTAGGATAATTCTGGAAAATCCCTTCTCTGCTTATTGTGTTACTCGTGTTTTAGTGGGATTATATGGTACCTGAAAGTCGGCCACAGGTGTGGTGACTGTCAGTGTCTCTGAGGGAAGCCACACAGCTGCAGGAGGACGCAAGCTCCGCTCAAGTCTACGGTAAGCGCCGACTTATTACCACAATTTTCTCACCGAAACCTGCCGGTTGACATGTGGTCAGGAACCATGTTCGCTTGACCGCTCTGTTCCATAGTAAAGCTTCACCTTCGGGAATGTAAACAAGGAAACACCGGCTGTGTTTGTGTTGCTAAAGGCAGCTGCAATACACCGCTTCCCACCTACATCTTTCTTCTTTGACTTCTCCATTATTGATTGAACAAATTGCAAAAGATTCAGCAACACAGATGTCCAGAATACTGTGAAATCATGCGATTAAAGCAGACTACTTATATCTTGGATCGGGTTGGAAAAAATTTATAATTAATAATCTCACTCTTGATTGGAATAGCAATCAATAATTACTATACATACTGTATATTTAACCTACTAACAGTTTACAACCTTGTCAAATGATGCAAAATTATGTGTTAATCAAACAGAATATTATTTATTTAACACAAACCAGGGATGACAAACTAATTTTAGATTGGGGGCCACATGGAGAAAAATATACTCCCAAGTGGGCCCGGACTGGTAAAATCACGGCACGATAATTTAAAAACAAAGACGACTTTGGATTGTTTTCTTTCTTTAAAAATAGAACAAGCCCATTCTGAAAATGCATAAATCATAATGTTGTTGGGGGAGTTTTACATTTACATGTTGCGGTTAATAGTATTCTATCTTTATTTGCATTACATACTATACATTATACCTTTTGCGCTATATTAATTTTTATTATGTGTTGTCAACTTTGTACTTTTTTTATTGTTATTTTTTTATGTCATTGCCTGAAATAAATACTTTTTTTTTTGCCATTATTTACATTTTCTGAATGCATTTAATTTAATTAATTCAATGAATTGTTCATCAGTTAACTCATTGTTGTTAATTTTCAATCCATCAAGTTAAAAAGATTTTATCAAATTCAAAGTATGTTATGGATGTAGTTTGATCATTTTCCTCGACTGACATATGTAGCATCATCTACAGAGATACAAAGAATATCTATTGCGACATCTTGTGGACACATTTAGAACAGCTGTTTCTTTCATTGAAAAATGTCAGGTACATTTTTATACTTAGCAAACTCATCGCGAATGTTTCACACCCCTGGGCTAGAAGGAACACACCATTTGTTCCTTCTTTCGACCGAGCTGCGGAGGATACCGGAAAAGAAAGAGCAGCACAGACAACACCCAATGGATGAAAAACCAACACACTAGTTGGAATTGGAAAGCAAGATTTTCAAAATAAGAGTTTAGTTAAAGTTAAAGTACCAATGATTATCACACACACACTTGGTGTGGCAAAATTATTCTCTGCATTTGACCCATCACCCTTGATCACCCCCTGGGAGGTGAGGGGAGCAGTGAGCAGCAGCGGTGGCCACGCCCAGGAATCATTTTTGTTTCTTTAACCCCCAATTCCAACCCTTGATGCTGAGTGCCAAGAAGGTAAGTAATGGGTCCCATTTGTTTTGTCTTTGGTATGACTCGACCGGCTAGGCCACTGAGTAACTTGTGAGTAGTGAGTTTGTGCTGAAAACAAAGTTTTGTTGTACTTGCGCAATGACAATAAAGACCTACTTACCTACCTACCTACCTGATATAATGAGCCCCATGGGTAAATATATTATATCCATAGTCAAATGGTTTAAAATACATGCATAATACATGTAAAAAGTTAGAATTGCCACAAAACACACTAAGATATTCAACATTCAACTACCACTTGGCGGCTAAAATGGTTAGTGCCCACCCCAAATTCGTCACGTTTCATGTGTCAGGTAACTCGTGACGAATGGGGCCATAGGAATCCCTTCCTACTGTAACGCAGGTCAGCTGTCCTGGAACCCGGCTCTTAGATTTTCCTAAGGGTAAGACTTCTGTTTGTTGAACCTGATAGCGAGAATACCACTCCAGGAGTCTAATAATGATAGTAGTAAATAATAATATTAAAGTTAGTTAAAGTACCAATGATTGTCACACACACACTCGGTGTGGTGAAACCCATCCCCTTGTTCACCCGCTGGGAGGTGAGGGGAGCAGTGAGCAGCAGCGGTGGCCACGCCCAGGAATCATTTTTGGTCCTTTAACCCCCAATTCCAACCATTGATGCTGAGTGCCAACAAGGTAAGTAATGGGTTGACCAGGATTTGGACTCAAAACCTACCGATCTTAGGGCGAACACTCTAACCGCTAGGCCACTGAGTAAGTTGTGAGTAGTGAGTTTGTGCTGAAAACAAAGTGTTGTTGTACTTGCGCAATGACAATGAAGACCTACTTACCTACCTACCTACCTGATATAATGAGCCCCATGGGTAAATATATTATATCCATAGTCAAATGGTTTAAAAGACATGCATAATACATGTAAAAAGGTAGAATTGCCACAAAACACACTAAGATATTCAACATTCTACTACCACTTGGCGGCTAAAATGGATAGTGCCCACCCCAAATTCGTCACGTTTCATGTGTCAGGTAACTCGTGACGAATGGGGCCATAGGAATCCCTTCCTACTGTAACGCAGGTCAGCTGTTCTGGAACCCGTCTCTTAGTTTTTCCTAAGGCTAAGACTTCTGTTTGTTGAACCTCATAGCTGTCATACCCCTCCAGGAGTCTAATAATGATAATAGTAAATAATAATGTTAAAGTACCAATGATTGTCACACACACACACTGGGTGTGGTGAAATTTGCCCACTGCATTTGATGCATCTCCTTGTTCACCCCCTGGTAGGTGAGGGGAGCAATGGGCAGCAGCCGAGGAATCATTTTTGGTTCTTTAACCCCCAATTTCAACCCTTGATGCTGAGTGCCAATAAGGTCGGTAATGGGTCCCATTTTTTTTGTCTTTGGTATGACTCGACCGGGGTTTGAACTTACAACCTACCGATCTCAGGGCGGGCACTCTAACCACTAGGTTAGGCTAAAATGGGGCCACAAACAAAATGTTGCTCAGGGCCACAAAAAGTTGAGAAATGTAGTAAGAAAGCAGCATGAACCTCGTCAAACAGCTCCAGGCTGTAAGTGTTGTCGTCGTCCGCAAAGTAGACGATCCCGGCCTGGCTGCTGTTGGCGTTGAACGTCTCCCTCAGCCACCGCAGCGCCAGATTCCTCTGCATGGTCCCCCGGGGTATCCTGGGGTCCCGGGTGTCCCCCCGCAGCTTATAGTTCCGGGGCGTCTCCACATTGAGGTGGGTGTAGTTGAGCCCCGTTTCTCTGAGGAGTCTCGTCACCAGGGGGGTCCTCCTCTGGGAGTCCTCCACCAGGATCCAGTGCAGATTGGGAATGTGGAGGAAGGTGTTCGCCAGCCGGGTCAGCTCGGCCTTCTGCACGGGTCGGCTGTACGTGGGCGTGATGACGTGGATGGTGGGCAGCACGTCCGACCAAGGCGGAGGCCGGGTGTAGACATACTCGGTCCTCACCACCTCCACAATGTCCTTATCTGAGGCGCAGTATTCCTTGGAGTCTCCCGCCTGGCCTCCGGCCTCCCTCTTGCCCTCCACGCCGTCATCTGGAGATGGGAGAAGACGCGTTATTGCTGCTCTTTGTAGGCTGGCCTCAGGCGACTTAGACCCGGTGGGGGTAAAGTATACCTGAGAGTCGGTGGTGGCGGACTGCGAGCCTCTCTGGAATGATAAAGATCTCTTTTACTAGGTGGTGACAGGCTGCAAAGAGTGAAAGCAGGCACTATGAGAGGATGCATACTCTTGTGGTTATCTCTCCTGTAACTTTATCTTTATTGCCAGCCGGCTTTAAAGGATGAATATTTCATCCGCGTCGCCACATCGGTGTGCTTCACTGAACCTTGTGGTCAGGCTGCGGGCAGCCTTGTTGCTTGCCTACACCTCTCCGGGGGGCTTGAGGCCAACGTCTGACTCCTTCAAACCTTGAAGGAGCTAAGGATGGTCGCGGTCTGCGATCATGACCATACTTGCCAACCCTCCAGAATTTCCGCGCCCCTCCCGAAAATCTCTACCATTCTCCCGGATTTCTCCAGGATTTCCACCCGGCCAACAATATCGGGGGCGTGCCTTAAAGGCACTGCCTTTGGAGTCCTTTACAACCTGTCGTCACGTCCACTTCTCCATACAAACAGCGTGCCGGCCCAGTCACAAAATATCTACGGTTTTTAAACACACATAAGTAAATGCAAGGCACACTTGGTCTACAGCCATACAGGTCACACTGAGGGTGGCCGTATAAACAACTTTAACACTGTTACAAATATGCGCCACACGGTGAACCCACACCAAACAAGAATGACAAACACATTTCAGGAGAACATCCGCACCGTAACACAACATAAACACAACATAAACACAACAGAACAAATACCCAGAACCACTTGCAGCACTAACTCTTCTGGGACGCCACAAAATACCCCCCCCCCCCCACTAACACCAAACCCCGCTACCCCCCAACCTCGAACAACCCCCACCCACCACCACACCTCCATCTCCTGAATTCAGAGGTCTCAAGGTTGGCAAGTATGATCATGACATTCGGCAACAACGTGGGAACTGACGAGGAAAGCACGAGTTGGACTTTCAATAAATTTACATACAATTATGTTGTGCTAAAATAAATAGCCTAAACAAATAAAGAGTGTGTTTCTTAACTAAAGTGTCAAAAAATTAAAGTGCAAATGAAAATACCGCATCGCCACTTTGGTCATAGTTTTTGCGCTTAGAAACATCTTCAGACTTCTGTTTTGAGATTGTCATTACTGCCACAAATGGTGAATACATGCATTATAACTGCCTGAGAAATATTTTAGGCGGCCCCCTGGGATGCGCTCCTGGTCCAACAATAGGCCTTGGCCCCATAGTTAAGAAACACTGTCATAAGACACATACAGTCATGTGATATAACGAGCCCCATGGGTAAATACATTATATTCATAGTCAAAATGGTTTAAAAAGACATGCTAGCATACATGTAAAAAGTTAGAAGTACCACAAAACAAACTTTAAGATATTCTACACTCTACTACCATCTGGTGGCTAAAGTGGATAGTGCCCGCCCCAAATTTGTCACGTTTCACGTGTCAGGTAAGTCGCAACGAATGAGGCCATGAGAATCCCTTCTTACTGTAATGCAGGTCAGCTGTTCTGAACCCGGCTTTCAGATTTTCCTAAGTGGAAGACTTGTTGCACCTCATAGTTGGTAGTATTTAACATTTCTGAATGTTAAATACCACACATACCAGGGTTATAATCAGTGACGTGCTGTCAGGGGAGGCAAGTGAGGCAGTGCCTCACCTTGCCACCAGAAGTGAAGTGAATTGTGAATTATATTTATATAGCGCTTTTTCTCTAGTGACTCAAAGCGCTTTACAAAGTGAAACCCAATATCTAATTTTTACATATAAACCAGTGTGGGTGGCACTGGGAGCAGGTGGGTTAAGTGTCTTGCCCAAGGACACAACGGCAGTGACTAGGATGGCGGAAGCGGGAATCGAACCTGCAACCCTCAAGTTGCTGACACGGCCGCTCTACCAACCGGGCTATACCGGAGTAAAAGGTTTGACTCTGAGATGTTAAAAAAACAGAGTAATAAAATAAGTTTGAATATTTCTCTTTTGGTCGATGCTCTATGTGATTTTGGTGTGGTTCCTGTACATTTGGATAATGTTCATGGTCGAAATCGCGGAAGTTCTGTGTTTCCTGATCAAAATAATGCAGCAGACCAGAAGTGAGGCAGACACAGGTGGTGCCTTCACAAAGTGTATTGAGCGTGAGAGGGCATGCGAGCTTGATGCCACGGGGAAAAGGCAGGCCATGAGGCAGCAAGTACCTCTGCCTCAAAGTAGGGGGCGATATATTGCCTCAGCAGTAATCCGACTCGCCAAACTGGGAGAAATGGGGGCGCTAAAGCTAGCAGACACACGTCCCTCCAGTGGAAGGCGGACTTTTTTTATTTTTTTAAACTGTATTTATAACAAACATGGCATTTTTATTGGAGTAAGCCAGCGTGTGTGGGTGTTATTGATGCTTCAGGTACAAATACAAAAAGATAAAATATACTCACAATACTTGATTTATATTGTTAAAAGAAAATGGTAACCAAAAAGTATTTAATAAGAACTTTGTGAAATACTTTTTGGACCAATTTGTCAAACTATAATATCATTATGATAACGTTTTTATGGAAGCAAATTAGTCCCTTCGTTTTCCTGTTATTCTAATGTGCTGTCAAACATGGACTTGGACATGGATTGTTTCTGCGACGCAAAGGATAGTTGGCACGAGCGAGACGTGAATGTAAGTACATTTTGATTTATTAACACTATAACTAAAAAAAAAAAGGCAAACAAAGGGCGCTCACAAGGAGGTACAAACACCTGACTATGAAAAAACAAAAGACTAGTACAAAGGCTACAAACTAAAAACATGAACAAAAACACTTGCGCTGTGACAAAACGAACATCTTAACATGGCATGAAGCAAAAGGCGGAATATGACGTAAAGTTGCCAGACAGGGCTTCACGGTGGCAGAGGGATTAGTGCGTCTGCCTCACAATACGAAGGTCCTGCAATCCTGGGGGATCAATCCCAGGTTCGGGATCTTTCTGTGTGGAGTTTGCATGTTCTCCCCGTGAATGCGTGGGTTCCCTCCGACTACTCCGGCTTCCTCCCACTTCCAAAGACATGCACCTGGGGATAGGTTGATTGGCAACACTAAATTGGCCCTAGTGTGTGAATGTGAGTGTGAATGTTGTCTGTGTTGGCCCTGCGATGAGGTGGCGACTTGTCCATGGTGTACACCACCTTCTGCCCGATTGTAGCTGAGATAGGCGCCAGCGCCCCCCGCGACCCCAAAAGGGAATAAGTGGTAGAAAATGGATGGAGTTGCCAGACTGACTATCAGATAACTGTGGCTTAAATAATAACTAAGATCATTACAACCAGGTGTGAAGGCTGATGACAGGGGCGTGACATGAGGGCCAGGTGAAAATTAATGAGTTGTCATGGTAACAAACAAAAACAAGGAAGCGCAAAAGCAAGAACAGAATGTCCAAAAAAAAAACCATCACATGACCAAAACAAAACATGATTTCCTGGGCGTGACATGTGGAACCTTAATCAATAATGGTTAGAACTGCTCATATGAATTTAAGTTAAAAAAACAAACAAAAAAAAACTCCAAAAATATCTATGCCTGGTGTGTATCTCACCGCACGTCACTGGTTATAATCAGATTAATAAATTGGAGACAGCACAAATCTCAAATCTCAAATCACGTGCATGAATACAGAACATCAAGCGGTCCCTTTCTGTACACACCCAGCAGCCATGGTCCTGAGGTCCTACATGAGAAGGATTATAGAACCATTAACGTCGTTAACGTCAATTTATTGTGGCACCCCTGAAACATAAATCTTTGTCAGAGTTCATCCTTGAAGCCGTTCGCACTTGAGACATAAAGAGGATTTTTCTCTGCGGCCGCTAGATTAACACAATCTGCTGATGGCCAGATGCTCAGCACAGCCTGCCAGCACCGAATCTGCCAAAAAAAAACAAAACCTGCAGCTCCTCTTTTATGAGGGCCCACAAAAAATAAAAAAAAAGGCAGCCTGCAGTCGGGGTTAAATAACAGTGAGGTTATTTATTTCTTCACGCGTCCCCTCGCTGCCTCAGATATTAAAAGTGACATTATGTGACAGCATTTGCACATTCTTTAGACTCATTGTTTGTGTAGGTGACATCATAAGCAGAGGACAAAGTCACATTGATTTGCCGTCCGGCTAATTTGCTTTGTTTACTCTGCAGCATACTTGACATTTTACACCGGTGGTTGTTTTTCTGTCCCGGGAGAGGGATTGGGAAGCTCATGAGTATAATGTACTAATGACTCCGACTGCATGTTGCCGAGGCTCCATTAGGCTAATTGGTGGACACATTTATTATATCAAACCGCTTAAATGGACCCTGAAATTGATTAGTGGTGAATGGTAGTCAGTGAATTGGGAAAAAATATAAATAAGATACAGAATATAACTTGATTGGCTGGGAATGAGACGGGAGAATGTGATAAATATATGATGTGGTTGATTAGTGTTCTGACAGTATTATTATTATTATCATTTTTAATAAAAATTAAAACGAGTCTTACTGTAAATAATGTGTTGATGGATGAATATGTATTGTTTTTAGTTTTTCAAATGTATTTATGTATAAGAATTAAAACAATGCTACCACTATTCCGCCTATATTTGTAATAATAGATTTACAGCGTACATATTTTGCACAATATACAGTTAGTAAAACAAAAACAGTATTAACAATAACAATAATAATAATTCAAAAGTCTTTTTAAATAAATATGATAAAAACAATTAATTTCAACAAGATTGGACATTATAGGTTCATTTTATTTTCTTGAAAATATATATAATTTTCAGTGCATCATGTGTTTATTTTTAATTTTTAATATTTTGAGTAACTGGTTATAATCAGATTAATAAATTGGAGACAGCATTTCCAAGATGGCGCTGCTGTAGTGGCTGCTATAGGCAGGAACTCTGTGCTCTTGTATCATCCTTTTTTGTTTCCCTCTTGTTTTCATGTGTTATTATATTTTTTTGCCTTTTGGTCCGGGACCCTTTGGGACTGTGTGACAAGGGGTGGCACTTTTGTGACCTCTGTGGTGCTTTTTTTGTGGACTTCTGGATCTGCCTCCCGGGAGCCTTTTGGCCATGGAGACCAGCTGCTGGGTCTCTGCCACACCGGAGTCCGTTTGGAGGGACTGGAGGAGATGCGGATGAGGGGACAGGGCTGCGGAGCTAGCACTGAGCGCTGGGACGGAGAGGCTTCGTGGTGTCTTGGCTGGGTGAGCAGGTGTCGGACACCTCAGTCACCTTGGACGTATCCTCACTCATCCATGCGGACTGGACACTGCCCGAGAGTGGAGTCAGCTGTCTTGGTTTCTTTGTTGGGTCTGCTTCTGTCTCTGGCCAGGCTCCCTCCTCCCCAGCGGACGATGGCATGGATCACCGCAGAGGCCACCGCAGTGGATATGTTTATTTTACTTTTTATTCATAGCTATATGTAGAAGTGTCTGCTTGTATCTGCTGCTTTAATGTCTTTAATGTCCTCTGTGTTCTTTGATGTTTGATGTTTCCCTCTTATACACATGGAAGAGGGATGTGTACTATGGCTATGAGTTGTTGTTTTTTTGTTGTTGTTTTTTTTTTCCCTTGGCCTCAGTCTGCACCCCCTCTCCAAGGCCCAGGCTAAGACCGATTTTTTTATTTCATTTTAATCTTCTATTCCCCCCCCCCTTGTTTACCTATATCTCATCTTTTTTTTGTAAGGGGCGCTGGAAGCTGGCAGACCCGTCAGCGATCCTGTTCTGTCTCCCTGTAATGTTTGTCTGATCTTGAATGGGATTGTGCTGAAAATTGTAATTTTCCTGAAGGAACTCTCCTGACGGAATGAATAAAGTACTATCTAATCTATCTAATCTAATCTAATCTAACAACATTACGAATAATAATAATTGTGATGGGAATCAGCACACTTTTTACTTTTTTCTTTTTTGTTTTTACATCCAAAGAATACATAGATAAATATGTTAAAGCTTTGAATTTACAATTTTTTCTTGGGAAACTATGATTTTTTTTCAGTGCAATAGATGGATATTTCAAGCTATTGTATTATTATTATTAGTAGTATTATTACTTAATAATAATAGTTATTACTAATAACGATTAATAATAATTATTAATAATAATCATCAAAGTAATTATTACTAATAATGAATAATAATTATTAAATAGTAATAATTATAATCTGCTCATTATTTTTTTACAGCTTATTTCAATTGAAAAATATAATTTTAAGGCTTTGAATTTAAATATACTTTTTTCTTTTTTTTTTTAGAAAAGTATGAATTTATTTAAATACAGCATACACATATCTAAAGTTTTAAATAATAATTTAAAAGTATTTTTAAATAAATATGAAACATTTTTTTAACTTTTAATATATATATATATATTTATAGATTTTTTTTACAACCAAAGCATACATAAATAAATACTAATATTTTAAAGCTTATTATTATTAATAATAATAAGTTATTTTTTTTACAACTTATTAATTCAATTGAAAAATATAATTTTAAGGCTTTAAATTTAAAGATAAGCTTTCTTAGAAAAGTATGATTTTTAAAAAAATGCAGAATATACATATCTAAAGTTTTAAATAACAATATCAATAATAATAATATTATCATGCTCAGTATTTTAAAACGTTTTAAACAAATCAATTAAATTAAGTATTTTAAAAATGTTTAATTTATCAAGAATTTTTCTTGAAAAAGTATATCTTTTTTCAGTAAAACCTAGTACATTTTTATTCTACCAGCCTACAAATAATATTTTATATTTTTTTAATCATAATACTGTAACATCCATTCATCCATTTTCTTTCGGGGTCGCGGGGGGGGGTTGCCTATCTCAGCTACAATCGGGCGGAAGGCGGGGTACACCCTGGACAAGTCGCCACCTCATCGCAGGGCAAACACAGACAACATTCACACTCACATTCACATACTAGGGCCAATTCAGTGTTGCCAATCAACCTATCCCCAGGTGTTTGGAGGTGGGAGGAAGCCGGAGTACCCGGAGGGAACCCACGCATT